>NC_051187.1:24900092-25020092 GCF_015220075.1 Falco rusticolus | reverse complement strand
CCTGGTGATGCAAGGGACGGGCACGGGAAGCTCGGCGGGCAGACCAGGCGCTGTCCTGGCAGCAGCGATGGCTGTGTTTGCAAAAGGAAATAACACAGGAAAAAGTCCTCTGTCCTCAAGATGTTGAAAGCAACATAGCACAAAGTCACCTTAGACCAAAGCCACCTCTGTGCACAACGCAGGCAGAAAGCCAGCTGTCCCCTGGAGAACCCCGTTGCTCAGACAGACGCTGTGATAAAACGAGAGCCTCTCTGTGTGACACCGGTTATACACGTGAACCAAGTTTTCAGCCAGAATGGTTGAGCTCTGAGAGGAGCTCAAAGGCAAGGATGCTGGAACTGTGGCTTCCGAAGGCCACGGTGGCAGCAAAGCTCAGTTTCTGGATATCCAGGAGTTATGAAAGGCCAGACAGCACTCTGCAGTACCTATCGGCTCTCTGAGGAGCCATTCAGTGCTCTTAGAAGTTTCTGCTGATAAAAACAATCTGAAAATTTGTAAACAGCTTTAGAAACACAGGCCAGAGGTCAGAGGAGAGGAATGGAGAGCGGGATTGTGAGCCAAGGCAATCAGAAACCAGAATGGTGAAAACTGCGCAGTAGACCCTGTACTACTGCCAAATTGTCAGGTAATACCAGAGGCTACTGCAGGCAAAAGAGAGGTGCAGGAAGATCTCAAATGACAGGAGGAGTCCTGGGTCCCTTTTGCAGTAGAAACCAGAAGACAGCAGTTTTTTTGTTGCAGTTCTGAATTGGGAAGGGACATCTGCTGCTCCACCAGCCTACACATGCTCCTGGCTGCATACGAGATGCAGCTCTTCATCCACGGATGATCAGGAAAGAGAAACAAGCCCAGGGCTGATCTTCTGCCTGACCTGGTTCCTGCCTGCAGGAGGCTGCTCTGGAGCCCAACACGTTTCAAGCCTGCAGCTCCCTCCGCGCTTCACAGGTAGCAACTTAACTCCACAAACTGATAGTTGTTGGAGCTGTTCTGTTCTCCACGCAGGAGAAGACCACACGCTGCCATCATACAAGAGTCAAGTACAACCAAAAGCACAAAGCATGGGCTCAGCTACACAGGTTAACTTTCTACATTGAAAATAAAGAATGAGTAATTGAACATAAAGAACCGGACAGAAATAATATAACCTTGTACATTGCTAAGAAAACAGAGTCCACCTCAGATAACTCAAGGTACACAAATGTGACTGTCTGCTTAAAAGCATAGCTCAGATAAGGGAGACAAACGGGTGACACAAGAAGGCTAACCGGCTCAACTCTGTCCTACAGAGACATGCAGCAGCGTACAGCCAGCAGGCACGCACTCCTCCTTCCCTACAACACGCCTTTTGCAGCTCAAGGACTTCAGAGCTGGAGGTGGGGCCTCTGTCTTTTACAGCTGGGCATGGATCTTTTCCACATGAATTTGAAAACAGGATGAAGATGATATTTGTCCCCTGAGTTGAAGAACAAATCAGAATCTTTCCAGCCCAGAAGTTTCAAAACAGGCATTTACTGATACCCAAGTGTCATTCTTACCCTTGGCCACAGTGATGAATTTCACTAATAGCTGAATACTTCTATCAGTGTGTTTTTCTCAGCTAATTTAGTGCTCATGAGACGGTCCTCAGTGACAACCCTGGCAGCTGGCTCTCTCCGCACGTCAGCAAACCCGGCAGCGTCTGCGCTACCTTCCTCACGCTGCCCTCAGCACACACCCAGCCTGACCCGGAGGAACCGCAAGTGTGGGGAGTGGCCAGTTGGGTAACCCAGTCCCCCCAGTGCTGGGTCTCCCTGCCAGGCCCGTCACGGAGGGTGCCAGCCGCAGCGGTGGCTGTGCAATATGTACACCTGCCTGCGAGAAACTGGGCTGGCACCCGATGGGCTCCTTCCACGCAGGTTACCGAACAGGTGTCAGATGGCAACGGCTCCTCGCGCGGCTGCAAACCAGTGACCTACATTACCCATCCCCAGAGCCATCCGAGGCCCCCAGAGTTTCTCATTAGTAACAGATTCTTATTTATTTCATATAATCGGTGGCTTCTGCCAATAGACAGTGCGCTCCTAATTAAAAGCTGACTTCTTTCGTAACCTACAAAGTCCTATTTCCACCTCTGCCCCAACACGCAGAGAAAAGTGAGCCTTTCCTGTGGCTGAGCTTGTCCTCCATTTGCAGGCAGACTCCACAGACAAAGCAGAAATGCATTTTGTTTTATTTTTTTAAAGACAGCATAAAGCAACAAAGTTTGAAGGACATCCAACATTTATGCTGTGTGCCCGCTTAATATCACAAGGGACTTTACACAGGAGCAAAGGTTTTCTTAATAAAGGGTCTCATTGGCCGGCTGGATCAAATCATGTATACACCGATATTTTGCTTCTGGCAATACCTTAAACCCACAGTTAGGCAAGTGTAGAGATTGCATTGGCCTTGAAACTGTAGCATGGTTTATACATGGTATACACATCTTTGAGGATTTGGAGAAATCTACAAGGGATCTAATGCTTTTCCACCTATTGACATTTACAAAGCAGTTTAAATCATGCATGAGAGGCCTCAGGCACATGTAGTTCACAAAACATAACTCTGCGCTCCCAGGGAATTTAAGCTGACCAATGCTCTTTATTAGAACCGACAGTGAAAGACAGCTATTGCAAAATCTGTACAAGAAATGCAATGCAAAGATGACAGACTTAATGCCAGTGGATATATTATGCAGATTATCCAACTCAAGCCTTGCTTGTTAAGTAAGTTTCATGCTCTCCTCACTCCCACTGCCCCTCTTAGGAAATATCCTCCCCGGTCTTTATCAAGGGACCTGTTTCCTAAATTCCTTGATCAATCATCCGCTTTCCAGGACTTCAGACATGTCGAGTTAGCTCTGAAGATAAGACAGCGATGCTTAAAGAGTGGGAAACTTTTTCACCTAACAGCACAACAGTGCCATGCACATACGCGATTAATACCTTAAAAACTTAACAGCTATTTCGTTGATGAAAGAATAGGAGGGATTTTACGGAATCCATCATCTCTGACAAGTCACCTTGAAGCTTTGAATTCCCAGTGCAATATAATTTTTTGAATGTATGCTCTTGCTATGTACATACAAATGAAGAGCAAAATGCTGAGATTCTTGCCCAAGTTTTGACAACTTCTTAATTCAGTTTTGAAATTCTCTAATACAGATCATCTGAGAATCAGGCTTCCTACTGGAGAAAAGATTATGTAATTTGATTGCACCTTAAAGCTTGTGAATGGTGCTTAATACATACATGTACAAGACAGCATTCTGTGCTCTTCACATGGAAGTATCGCTTGTGAAGCTCTTCTGTTGGAGAACACCGTTTAATCAAGTATTTTCACAGAGCTCTCCCAGGACTGTGTACCTCGTAGGGTCCATGTTGTATAAAGCAATTTTGTTGTAAGATGTGAATTTCAACCACTAACGAGTACACTGACAGCCTCCTGGAACTGCGTGTTCAAGTGTCCAACCATGTAAAGATTGCATTTATATACATATATGAAAATACAAATATTAAAAAGACATTTAAAATAAATAAACACAAGTTTGTGTATACAATGCACACAGCTACGTACATGCAGATGTATCTATGTATTATATTACGTATGTTTGTCTGTGCATATGCATGTACATACTACACATGTACTTAAAATTTGTAAATTATCAGTTACATGTTCACTGACTGGCAAATAGAAAAATAAAATCTTTCTTTCTTTTTTTCAACTGATTGATGGACATTAAAAGTTTTAAAGAAAGAAATGGCCTTGCAGTGACACCTCTGAGTTATTACTAGTGGCTTGCCTTAGCAGCAAGCTAGGTCATGCTAGGCTTGACCTAATAAAAATAATTTGCTTAATATCACACATTCAGTACCACAGAAGTGCTATTGCCAAATTGAAATCACTGTTTTTTTGTGCAAACAGGAAGCAGAAACAGATGTAGACTAACTACTCTGCTTAAGGGGAATCAAGGGAAGAGAATGTTTTTCACAGTACCAGTTTGGTTTTCCTTTAAATCTCTAACTGAAAAAAGCCGTGAAAACCCCTTCCAAAATGCATTCGATGAATATAAGTGCAAACAAGCTTAATGGGGCCTATTTCCAATCATGCTTTTGTTACTGGCTGTAAAACACATGGCAAAGCATAAAGTATGACACCAATGGAGACATAAGAGGCATTTAGCACTCAAATGTAGAACCACAGAATAGCTCCACCTCTTCGGAAATTAGACAGATAACATAACAATGAATTTTCATAAGATTTTAGAGCTTGATTCACTGCTGACAGAAATCAGTAAAAAGGTTATAATTGACTTCAGCGATACTGGATCAGGGCCCTAAATAGAACAGACACCTGCACATTGTAGAGGGAGAGAAGCTCAGTCTGTTCAGCTGCTTTGTTCCCAGGTTTTCTAAAAGACCCCTGCCATGGGTACTGCAGCTTTCTCAGCAGGGAGAGGGTGCACTGGGTCAGAACCAGGCTCACGGGCTCCTCGGGGAAGGGTTACTGCAGCCGTGAATCACATCTTACCGACCACAGGATCACCTGGTCAGCAACAGCAGTTCTTTAGCAGTTTTACGGATATCTGTGCTCACACACTATATACTGGATGTCTCAAGTTATTTTTGTGCAAAACTTCTTCAGCCATTCTGTTTACAAACCAGAGATAATTTTTCCATTGTCATACATTTTCATTAGCTAAAAAAATTGCTTCAGAAATACTGCTATCAGTTCACATCAAAGAAGAAGCAGTAAAATTAATTTTTAAAAGCACCTGAACAGTTTTATACATACAGTGATAACTGTGATACAGGCTGTTCTACCAAATAAATATAAATGTCATCATAGTCAACCTCAAACCTGGGAGACTGGGAACAAAAGAGCAGTGAAAGAGTGGGATAACTCGGAAACTATTGAATAAACTTCTGCAAATGTCCTGTGAGCTTTACAACACTGAAATTCATCACACACTTCAAAATCCTGATGTTGAACCACCTACATAGTGTTGAAAATTGGCAGGGAATAAATACTGAGAGAGGACCCCCCCACCCACTCCAATCAAATAGCAACCTCAAAGTGTACAACGGAGGCTGTTAAGCTAATGACTCTAAGATTGCAAACGGTTTTGCATATCACAACTACTCATTCCTCTACTGAAACTCAAAAGAACTTAATAATATCAGAAACATTTATCTGAAAAGTAGGCAGAGATTGTTGAGCAGAAATAGCAAGGAAGAAGTATCTTGCATCAGTAAAACTGACATGCAAGCAGCTTTTTTGATGAAATTTCAGTTAAACTTGGTGAAAATATAGTAGCAATATGAAATAAGCCAAGATTGTTTACCTTCAATAGCCTATAAATATCCTTCTAAGGGCAGAACAGCAGCCTTACTGAAAGAATACACATATGCAGTACAATTCCTCATCTATAATTATGAGAATAAACTGTATTTCACATTTTTTTCATTTCTAGGACTTTTCTTTCATTTTACATCTGATACAGTGGGAAAGAGATGGACTTCCCGGAGCACGGGTTGTACGTGGAGACTTAACGCTTCAGGTAATTCAGCTTCACCAGCCAAGGATGCCCAAAGCAAGCTCATCTGTGGTCAGTGCTCAGGTGAAGAGACTGCCATCCCTCTTCAAGGCAGAAGTCACCCTAGAGAAAGCAGTGACCTAAACTAGAAGCCACAAACACATCTCAGCACGGATTCTCCACATTGAGGCAGTTAGGGCAAAGGAGCCATAAAAGCCATCCTCACACAGGCAACCCAGCCCCATGGGTGTTTGGGGCTGGTCTGGGCGGCTCAAGACACCCCAGTGCCGGAACGGCACCAGGGATGCTGCTGGTGGGCAGCACACCCTAATCAGCATCAGCGCAAGGACCACATCTGGTCTGTTAACAGTCACGGCCACGAGACTGCCCTGACGGTGCCAGGAGGACCTGCCACTGCTCTTCTGTGCAAACACTGTGAAAAACAGAAGTGGATTTATCACACAGGCATCCATACATGGGGGGGGGGAGGACGGGTCCCGGCCATAAACCGAGACTGTGCTGGGCAGGCTTCAAATATTGTAAAACACAGTCAGACTGCTATTTTCTGCATACACCAACAACCTCCTCGCTTTGCTTTGATCCAGTGGCTCATTTAAAACATTTCTATCTGTCCTGCGACTGGTTCGTTGTCAACTCTGGCCAGTCCCCAGTCTGTTACTAATTGGCACTGCTGTTGTCAGGCTTGGGAACGAGGCCAGGGCCAGAATGGGCAAGAAAAATAATAGCCTGCTCATTCCCAAAAATGGCTAGTTCTCGTTGGGAGCGCTGCTGATACAAGCACGGGGGAAGGCTACATAACCGTACTGCTACCCTTGTTCCCTGGAAATGGAGCTCACTCTCAAGGGGATATTGATCTCCACACAGTATTTAAAAATGCATTAAATACATTTTTTTCTCCACATATTTGATAGATATCATTATGGCAGTCCCTAGAACAACATGCCTGTTTGTAGACTGCTTTCAAATTCATCTAATTTGTATTGCCAGATGGTATGAATGATTGCTACAGATAAACTTTGGATACGTTCCATTATTAATTGACAGAAGCATGGTCACAGCAGACCGCTCATCCCACACCGCCTATCTGACAATTAATGGTTAAAAGATGAAACTACTGAGGAAAAAATGAGTCCCATGAGTCTCAAGTCCCATTTTATAGCCTTGAGAGCTACATTTAAATAACCAAAATGTATTATGCTCTTAGATCTCTATACCAACCTCCTTGCACTTGTACAATTTCCAACCCCGCCAGCGGCTCTTTGCAGAAGATGGGCTGCAGACACGGCGTGCCATACAGTGGGGCTGGGGAACGGCACAGGAGGGTGAACTAGGACAGTCTTATGGCAGGTTCAAGAAATCAGATGGCTGTAACAACCAAATGTCTTGACTCAGGCTCACTGCAGATGGTTGGTTTTAAGCTGTCTACATAAAATAGAGATGGTATCGAAGATTGTCAGATGCTGTACCCTGTACACAAGACACTTGCATCGGAAGTAACGGTGAAGTCCTGAGGAAACATGGATACCTTGAATCTATGTTTTTTAGAAAATCAGTATCTAATGATCATGTCCTCAATGGATTAGGCAAAAGCTGAGAAAAAGGCAAGTGCTTAACTGAATAAAAGTTTTCATTTTTCAAGCTTTTCCACAGAACACAATATATGCATACAGAACCTTTTTTTTTTTTTTTTTTTTAAAAAAGCAAGCATTATAAACCAAGAAATTCACAGATTTAGGATAAAGAACATTTACCAGTGACACAGACCTGAAATACAAATATATGATGAAGGATGTCCTAATATGTGAAAAAAGAAAAAGAAAAGCTTTTTAGCTTTTTGACTTGCAGTGGTTTTTCCTCTTACTACACACTGAACAGCATGACACATCTTAGAGACAATATTTATACTTATAGCACAACTTTCATCTGCAAACTCTTACATGTCATATAGATTTGCACACGCCTTTTCATAAACACACATACGGAGCATAAACAGCTGAAAAGGTACATAAATAACTTCATTTGAGGTAGGACAATATGGCAAGCTGGCAGAGAACACCTGTACTATATCACGACCTAGAGACTGATGTGAATGCGGTTAGAATTGCAACTGCAGAGATGAGGAAGAATACAAAAATCCCAAATGAAGTGTGACTGGTGCATGCAGGCTAATGACTTCTTCTCTGCCCTCCCCTACACATCGAGTAACTATAATGAAATGAAATGATCACAGATATCTACAAGTTCAAAAGCTGAACTGTGGATTCATACCTTTAATGATGTTAAGACACTGGTTTGTATGTGCAGAAGGTAAATATGCCTGGCAAAAAACCCCAACTTGTGAAGGACGCAAATTTCCTTATTGTTTTACTGGAGTTCAGGTATAGTACCACGCTACCCTCTGGTGTGTATATGAACTCCTTCCTCAGTCCCGTCAGCTGTTGTCTTTCCTCTGGCTGGTATATATGGCACAAACACAAAGGTGATACCTACAGTCAGCATCAGATCTGACTGTTCCCGACAACTCCTGTGATACAGCAACCTCAGGGACTTGAGGACACATCTGTGAGTAGATGTAGTAGCTGCCATCTGCACGAACTGCATTATTTAACTGCATTGGCACTGATTAACATTTGCTGTAACCTATGGTAATGGGCTCTGGGGGCTTTCCATGTCTGCTACACAGTGGCAGCTGATGTCTCCTGCTCCATCCTTAAAACAGGATGTTTTAATTTTTAATGGAGCACATGTTCGATTGGCTATACAAACAGGCTAATCTGCAAAGCATGTGCTCAATAACAAGCCAAGCTATGCAGCCAGAATAACAACACTGCTTTGCCATGCACGAGATGCAAAAGGCTTCCTGCTTTATGCCACCATCACTCAGCACTGATGGTCAAGAGAAATGACTGTGCACGTTCCCCATTTTCAACAGCAGCCCTTAGGAATTAGCTCCTTCCTTAGCTGCACCTCGGGCTGCCAGCTCATTTCTCATTTGGGAAACGAAACTGGAGAGTTGACAAAGTTCAGGTGCCTGGAACAGAAATCACGGCGGTGCAGCAGGAGCAGTGAGAGGCAAAGCTCCAGTGCACGCTGCGAGGGGAGAGCTCGTCGGGGCTGGCGCACTCAGAAGAAAAATAAGCTGGTGGGCATTTTAGCAGACAGCAGAGAAGTGGATGCTTCCCTGTTGCTGAAAACAATATATGAATAAAATTCTTCACGTCCATTCCTTCTCTCAGATCTCATGTAATCCATAGACATTCTCCTCCAGGGCACGTCTACTAAAATCATGATGTCAACATCTTGTATTTAAAAGTGTAGCTGGCCTCTATGATACCGCCAGTTTTGCCTGCATAAACTCAGAAGATTTTACTCATGCTCCCAAAGAGCAGTCCTCCAGAGGAAGGCTGCAATGCAATGTTGTAGCATATTCACGGTAGGTGGACGGAGGCTACCACAGTCACAAGCGCTCTCCCTTGAGATAGCACTTTTGGGATGGGACACAGGCCCTACCTGAAGTCCTGCAGCCAAACAGGTAACACAGATCGCTTGCACAACACACGCTAACAAAAAAGGAGAAAAACAAGGGGGGTCGCTGGGCTGACAGGTATTTGTCACAGCATCCGAAGCAGATGGCTGGGAATCCAGGCATCTCCGACTTCTAGGTTGCCTGTGAAACCTCATCAGGTTTTTTGATTTTCCAGATTCAAGGGGTTTGCTTCTGTTCCGGATTTTTTCCTTGTAAGAAGCAAGTTTTCCAAAGCTCAGCAAGGATTTTTCTGTTTCTTTGAATCACTTCTTACCTCTGACCCCATTTGTCTACACAGTATGCCAGATCTATATCAAGCATGGGCTGATTAAACAATTAATGGAATGCTATTTTAGGACAGCCTCATATTGCTCCAAACCTGTACTCATGACTGTTTCTGAAGCATAAACATGAACTGACCTTTCAAAAAGGTCACTTTTATTTTTCTGTGTTTTCTTCCATGATGAATTATGTCTTTGAGAAAGGCACTAAATTATGGAGCCTTTCGGTAGACCTAAGAAAGTTAGAGGAATTTTTAAGAGGCATTTCATTCCTCTGGTCTTCACAAAGTACACACAGGAAGCTGTTTCATGGTTTGGAGTAGTAAATATATCTAATGAGCTAATGAACACCTTTTCCTGCCTTAAGACATGAATTTTGAAGATGCTAACGTAATTATCCCGCTCGTAAGTGGCCAGCCAGGCCTCGGTGCCAGAACTTCAGCACTGAGAGATGCATTTCTACCTTCTGAACCGACAGATCCATTTCCAGTAGTGGTCTGCTGCTGGAGAACAGACCTGGCATTCACGCTTTGCCAGTGATTACTCTGGAAGCACATGTGAAAAATCAGATCTTTATGGCTTCTTCTAGTTTTTTTTTCAAGGTGTTGAAATATTCCAAAAACCACATAGAAAACCCCTCGTAAATTCACTGTAAACTTAGATGAAGGGACAAAACATCGCCACACAGCAACCTAAAATCCCCTTCTGTGAATGCTATGTCCTGGGTGGAACAACATGAGAAATCCCAGCCTGAGGTTAAACGCTCTGTCTGCCTTCCATCAGCACTATCAGACCAAGTGCCTGAGCTGATCTCTACAATAACAAGATCTAAATCGGTGAGGGCAGTATTAGAGTTTAAAGATAAAATAACTATTGATTGGTGTGCCGAAGCCCATGTGCAAAAGCAAGCTTTAAACACTTTTGATAAGAAACCTTGTCTGTTTGAGAAGTCAAAAACTCCCAGGAATGTAACCAGACTCAGTATGCACAGCCCACCGACATCCAACGGGGCAAAGAGAAGCTCTCTGGTTTTCTTCGCATCTATCACAATCACCCTTATCACGTATGAAACAGTTCTCAGCATGGCAGCAATCATCTGAGTCCAAATTTCAGGCAGTCTGGGGACAAAAAAACAAAGCCATAGAACTCGGGTCTTTTCACTACACAGTTGAGAAAGCTGAATTCATCTCATCTGTAACTCAGGAAGGTTTAGTCTGCCCTACAGAAACCAAAAAGCTGCTACATTAATGCACAAGGGTGTCCTTTCCATCAAGTTCCTTAATTAGCTTATCTGGAGAAAAACTATACCAATCAAATTAAATATTAATCACATATAAACTGCTGATCACAATCAGCTGGGGGTTCACGCATGCAGAACGTAGGGATCGCAGTGTGATTTCTTTTCCCAGAGAGTTTCCTCCTGCTCTCTTTCCATTGCCAATTTAGCAAATTCATATAAAAAACAAAGCCTGAGTTTTCCAAGTACAACATCAACAACAGACCAGAAGTTTTTCTACACTAAAATATTGAACTAAAAATTCAGTTCCTTTAAATCTTTCTAAATCCTTGCCTCTGATTGGGTTCATTAATAAACATGCTGGTTTTGTTACAGGGAGTGACATATGGCATAATCCGCTAACAGGAAGAAGTATTTTGCATTTTATTGTAGAAAACAAACATGCAAACAGGTTTTCACAGATGGCTTTCTTAGCTTCTGGGAGGAAAAAAAAAAAGCTTAATAATGCTTGAAAACAATTCTCCCCCCCCCCCCCCCCCCCCCCCCTTACAAGAAGGAAAAAAATATTTGACTGGAACTGCTTTTCAAGTAAATTCGACTCTACATATCAGCTGTATACCAACTTCCTTTATATTAGTGCTACTTCTTTTGTTACGCATGAAATAAAAGGTTATCAGCTTGCAGGTATCTGACAATATGTACCCAGGGAAAAAAAATACGGTGAAATTCTTGGTTAACTGTTCAGTGCTGTGAGAAAACCACCAAAGTAACCACAGAAGACTTTTAATCAGGAGGGATTTGGATCTCAGTAACTAGACCTCTGCCCCTTTCCCTCATCACTGATGGTTTGGTCACATGTGATGATGTGAGGTCTATAGTCCATAGTGTTGGAAAAATATGGTATCATTTAAAATGTAAATGCTGAATAAGTTGCAGTAATTCTGAGAAATACTTTATGTGCATGTTGTAATACTTAAAAATATAGGGCACCTTTCTCTTCTGGTCATTCTCCCTCAGACTTGTAATGCTGTTCCTTCACCACCTTCCCACTGTAGCTTCTTGGGAACAAGACGGACCTTACTCTGAAGTTCATGGTGCTCTTATGAGGTCAGATCTGCAGGATAATTTTTCAGTTCTGCCCAGCTTATCCAGCATTGTATAATCCCAAGGCAACTCAGTTACCTTCTCTGTCCCTTCCCGTATCACCGATGTTCCCTGTAGCAAGCACAGACCTACATGTGTATCTCCCAGAACTGTGATGCCTACTAAGAACAACCAAGCATTATGGTCTAGAGTAGTACCCCAAACCTTTTTTGGATCTGATGTTAAATACATCCTTTAAAAATAGCTCCCTGCCATTTTTACTTGACTAAATCCCTGCCTACCTCGCCAAGTCCAGACTAGAGAGGCAGGCGGTAACCTGGCGTACCGCGGCAAGAACGGGCAGCGAAGACGTCAGACCTAGAA
Source organism: Falco rusticolus (assembly GCF_015220075.1). Classification (NCBI taxonomy): domain Eukaryota; kingdom Metazoa; phylum Chordata; class Aves; order Falconiformes; family Falconidae; genus Falco; species Falco rusticolus. The sequence continues at coordinate 25,008,006 of NC_051187.1, read as the reverse complement.
TTGGAGGAAGAGATGTCTGAATGACTCGCTTGCCTGCGGTTGCAAATGGCACCTTTCCATCGCCCAGACAGAAGCATGCAACCCCAACTGCCTACGAATGCAGAACCCAGTCCCTTTCCTGTAGTCAGAAACACGGCAGCTGTCTGCTCTGCACCTTTGGTGCAGGTACCAGTGCTGAGCCGTGCCAACACCGCGGGCTGTGGCAGCCTTCAGATGAGGTAGGTGGCATCAGGAACGGCCCTTCCTGTTAACTTCCACCAGTATTATTAGGACCCTCATTAACAGAAGAAAGAAACACGTTCTCTAACATGAAGAACAGCACATTCAAAGCTCGGCAGAACTACACCACCTGCCTCATGGCTTGGGAAGACACCACGTTTCCTAAAGTCGCAAAGCCTGGATTGTTTGTTACTGCCATGCCAGTCCCATGGGAGTAGGGAAGACCAAGTGAATTGGTTCCCTGTGGCTGGAAAGGAGGATCAGGTCAGTCCACGAACTGCAGGTTTCAGGCTTGCCCTTGTGCTAAAACACAAAACAAATGTTGCAGAAGTTTCCTGCATCAGGTGTGCTTAAGAGCTCATGCTGTCTGCGTGGCGAAAGCAGCCAGACTAATCCCTGTACCTCTTTTGCATAAGGAATCTGAGCTGACGGCATTTAATCAGCACCAAATTTACACTACTGATCACCTTTTCCATTTAATCACGACTGCAGCCTTTCAAGAAGTAATTCCCCTTGGTTAAAATTAACAATGACAGGCTGTGTTTTTACACACTGTTGAAATGTGTAAAACAATCAGATGGAGAAAAAAAAGAAATATGCCCTTCTTTTCCAGAGCTGATTTACGATATATATGCAAACCCTATTAAAGTTAAACCATGCTTTTCAATGAAATGAGGATTTCCAACAAGCTGCTCTCCATTTTATTTAAGGATCCTGATGACTGATACAAACAGTGGTAATCAGCTCTATTGCTAATACAGGATATTTGGGCTAGGAGATAACATACTTAACCCTTAAGTGAGAAATAGCTCATAAATCACAAGCACATTGTGGGGAAGTGTAGGACCCTCTCCTGTGAGCAGAAATCAAATGATATCCTGCTGAGACACATTATACTCCTTTCTCAAAAATCTAAAGGTTAAATATAAAGAGAAATTATATAGAGAAGGAAGATCGGGGGACGCGGGGACAGGAGCAGGCAGCTAAGAGGAATGCAAATATCAAAATAGGTGGGGTAATCATAACCCAACAGCTACAGCAGCTGGGGAGGACGTGGTTATGGCTCGGAAGAGCAGGAAAGCTCTTGGGAAATGGCAAGGCCTGGCAGATGCCTTCTAGCAGGCTTGGACGAAGAGTATACACCTACACATCCAGCACCCGAACGGACTCAGCACTTCCCAGGTGTGAAGATGGGAAGGGGACATTAAGCTGGGCAGCGCCGTGGCCCATTACAGCCTCCCGGGCGATGGGGTGCCAGAGCCGTGCCGAGGTCTCAGCACCCACGCGTGCCAGGGAAAGCAAGTCCGGGCTAGCACAAGACATCAAGCCAAACTGACATGTAAAATGCATTACCTGGGACCACCAAACAGAGGATGAACTTGAGGCCAACACTGAGGAGTATTGATTAAATCCTCCAAAAATGAGTAAACACAAAAGTCCAGCAGAGGAATATCTCTGTGTCTGGCACTAACACTGGCCTTAGGAAGGAAGCAGGATAAGGCCATGAGGTCCTTTCCCATTGCAAATCAGCACCGGAGCTTGACCTGGTGTATCTCAGCCATTAAATACTCCCAAACTGCTCAAACACGACGTGCAAGCTGAAAATTATTCATCATAACTATTCACTCGAGCATCCTACTGCATTTTGACCACTGGAAAGAGAGGTAAACGTTACAGCGAGCAGTCTCCACAGCCTAGGAGTGCTCAGAAACGTGATGAAAACTAATAGCATTTCTGTTTTGGTTTTGCCTTGAGATTCCCTTCTGGGTTCATGTTTTCCTTCTGTTCCGGGGAAGGGGAGCGAAGCAGGTGAGAGGGGCACAGCGCCCAGAGCAGAGCTGCGAGTGGGAGGACTTTTTGGCAGGTGGAGAAGACTTGGTGTCAAGACACACGGTGGTGACAGAAGGCTCGGCTCTGTGGTGCCTGTGTGCTATGTGCCATCTCCCCAGCTCACCCACGTGCATGAACGCCATGCAACAGCACAGGGGGAAAACCACCCAGAACAAGGACTGTGGTTTAATGGATTTAGGTTTTTCTTTTTCTGCAAGGTGGGGGAGGGGAGAAGGGCAGGAGAGCTAACACAGAGGACGAGCTCCTCGGGAGAAGAGCAGGAGGGAGGCCAAGGAAGAATGCTTCGGCTTTGCTGGTTTTCCTGCCTCAACCTGTAACTCTTTCCGATGGGTTTACCTTTTCAGGTCTGTGGATGGGATGCAGTGTGCTAAAAGTAGCCAAGCCTATCACTAAAGATGTGAAAAGCTTGTTTTTCTGGGAGCTGGCTGCAACTACAATGCAGATAAACATGGACATTTCCTCCAAAGATTACACTCCGGTACAACTTTTTCTGCGTGCGTGCGCTGCTTGCAGAATGTTGAACTTGTTTCCAAAATAAATAGCTCCCAAAGAGGGTTTAATAGGGTTTGCTGTTTTCCAGAGGAAATAGATTGCAAACAAACTGTTTCCTGCTCCTATTTCAAACGAATTTTGGTCCAATTATTTTCTTTTTTAGCATAAAGCTAAATGGACTATTCTGCCCTGTCCCTGACTGAGTCGAAGCATGATTTCTTTTGATTACGCTTTTATGTTGCAAAACGTAGGGCTCTGGAGACATAATGGAAGTCTCTGGGAGAGTGGCAGTAATTTTTTTTTTTTAATTTTTTTTAAGTGTGCCAGTGCTTGTCAGCATTCACTTTGGTGCCTGCTGTGCCCACATGAAAATAGTAAAGGAGGCAGCAGGAGTGAGGGAGGGAAAAAAAACCCAAACAAAATGAGTACTGTCCCCCGTGCCTAGGGGAGGCTGGCACAGAGGTGGGTAGAATTCAATAGTGTCTATGTAGGGCAGATCTCAAACATTAGATGAAGCCTGATTTCCGTTTTCTCCTTGTTATTCTGATCAGTGCGTTTATTGTTTTCCTTAATCCAGTTTTTTTTGTTTGTTTGGGTTTTTTGATGGTTTGTTGTTTGGTCGTCCCCCCCCCCCCACACACACTGAAGCAGTGACAATTAGTAGCAGTAGGGAGAGGAAACCTTGGCAGATTTCCCATCCTGACCTTTAATCCAGAACTCAATTTGTGGTCCGAAAGCTTCCTAAAATAATGCGCCATCCTTTTCTTTGTTTAATTTACAAACAGCGTTGATCAGAAAAGGGAAAGGGAGGGAAGCTCCCTTTGTTCCTCTTGATGGGAGATGAATGCCATCATCTTCCTGGTATGGAGGGCAACTGGGAGATCTGTCACTGTCTGGGTTAGCGGGGTAGTACCAAGAATCAACCCACTGATTTCCTTGCAGATGAAGACCTTTAATGTGGGCTGCAACTTAGAAATGTACAAAACATGCTGTCATCTTCCAAGTCAACGAAAGAAAGTTAAAGTCTGTTTCTATTTGTCTGGCTGTCTATAGCCCAGGGGCAATAAATTCTATTGCAGGGACAAGGATGAAAAATCCTGTTTTGCATTCTTGATATCTGGATTTTACAAAACCCCCCAAGAATAATCCTTATATGCTAGCTGCTGAGTCAGCCTCCAAGGGTCCTTCACAGAGTGAACCCTAGTGCAGGTTCTCAGCAGACACGTTAGCTCCTAGCCCTAATTACAGCCAAATATTTTTTTTCTTCTTTGACAGATCCAGAGAGAGGCATGTGCCTAGGTAATTACAGCAGAAGTCTGGAAGGTTTCATTTTTCATTTTCTTTACTGATTTGTATTAATGACCTTGGGCAACGCACTTAACACCTCTGATAAACTTTGTACTTGGGATCAAGACTCTGGTTATACAGTAAAACTCAAGAAGCAGAGAGGGAATGTTTATAAGCATCTCCTCGGGAGGGTTCAGACTGTTTTCTTGGGAAGCAACATCTGGATGGGCTTTTCAGTATGGGAAAGGCTGCAAGGACAGCGTATTGTCTTAGGAGTGTAACATGTCGTCATTTGCATATCAGATATGAAACAGTATCACCACCTTTCCTGATATTCATAGGAAAAAGATTTTAATCAGAAGTCCTCTTAGTCATCTGTGGTGTAAATTGCTCCTGGGAAGATGGAGCAGCCTCCAGTCTATTCCAGGTTCATCTCACACATGCCCTGTGCTGCTTCTCAGCACGAAAATGAATTCCACCTCTTGGACCCAACAGATGCACACGACAGGTTCTACCTGTTATACAGAAAAAGGCCTCGGGACACATAAGTGACTACCAAATACCTGCCAAACAGAAACTCAAAGTCTTTGGTGGCTTTTAAGTTAATATTTCTTAATTAAAATAAAATTGAAGAGAGGGGAGAGGAAAAAACCCCAACCCTTAATTGTGTCAGCCATGGAAGAAATCTGAGATTGAGGGCTCCAGAGAAGAGAAAGTCCTTTTGGATTGAAACTCTACATTTTATATTTTATCTCCAAAAGGCTATAAATGAGGTTTGGGATTTAAAAAAGATTTCATATGATTTTGTAATTACCCAAGTTACTATTACCTGATTAACACAGGAATCCTAATAGTCTGTTGCGCTTTCATTTCTCCAGTTGTGGTTGTCATGGGGCTCGGCACCTGTCACCTGTTCATTTACAGGCATTTTAATTAACCTACATTATGTATGCTTTTTTTTTTCCTTGGATTTAGTGCCTGAATTTCATATTAAAAAATAAAGTTAATAGCTACCTGAAGGAGGGCTGCTGCCAAAACATTCACAGTCGATCCTGCCACATCCATTTATCAGTACACGTCGGAGCAGCAGCAACCACCAGTGCTTAATTGGAAGAAGTACGGGACAGAATAAATTCCTTCTTGCAGTGATATAGGTCTGACAACCAACAAATACAGTCTGTCATGGGCTTGTATGCGTAGTGACAGACAACGTGGATACGGCTGGTTGCATTTGGACCTACTTTGTGGGTCCTAATTCAGATACAAGCCCTTTTGATTTTGCCTGAATATCGACAGAAGAATCAGGACTGTGACTTTGAAAACATAATCCTAGGAAAAGGAGTAAAAAAGGTAAAAATATCACTACCAAAATTTCATTTTGGTTAAATGGTTCTGCACAACTGCTTAGAGCAGGCTGTTTTCATGTTTTGCCACCTGTTGCTACAGAAAGCTCTCTGCAAAGACCGACCTGCTCCGCGTCCGAGGGCATACGAGGCAGAAGCGTACGAGGTGGGAGGTAGAAGCAGACACTTGTTTCTGTGCAAGTCAAATGTCCCTGAGGAAGCTCCTGGGCAGGGGGTGAGCTGGCCTGGGGGGGGCTGAGAACCACTCTGGAAGCCTCCATTCTCTTGGGCCATGCGAGGAACGTGTGGGACACAGCAGAGAGACCATTCCAATGCCTTGTACAACCCTGCTCAAGTGCCTGGGAATGCCTTTGGTGCCGTGTAATTTACTTGTAAAGACAAGTCCCTACTGTCTAAACTTTTAAAGTGGCCTGTACAAAGCAGGGAGTGGCTTCCTCACCACAGTCTAGATCTGAGATGAAGGCACGACAGCAACGCGTGTTGGCTGATTCACCCCGTCGTGCCAAGAAGCCATTCGCGCCTCTAAAATTGGCACCTCACCACTGAGGTCTGCTGCTCTCATGGGCTGACCCTTCCCTTCCTCTCTGCGTGGAGGAACCCTTCCCACACTGCAAGGAAAAAACGAAGGAAACGGAGTCGCCAGACTTAGCCACTGCACTAAAAAGCCAGTTTTAATTTTATAAGAAGATGCAGCACACTTCGCACTGTCTGAGTCACCAAGCTGAGGCCCTGGTGGTTTCCAGGAGAAGCAGGTTTGCAAGTCCACATTCCACCCAGAGGATCTCCTCCTGCTTTCTGAGCGGTCATGAATTTAGAAGCACATGTGGGTTACCAGCAGCCGGGAGCACGCTTCGTTACCATCAACAAAGCTTTCTCCAGTACAGACACAATGGCAACGTCACGAGGGCTCTAATATCTTAGTTAATATGAAGCAGTTAAAGGTGGTTTTTTTCATTTCGCACAGGCTCGCAATGCTCGTCAAGGCTGACAGGTAAAGATGCATGTGTTTAAGAGAGACACTGTTGGTGTTTATGGATCTTACAATCCACTTGGGTCATTAACTCTCTGAATTGTCAGTATCCTGCCCACTCCATAAGGAATTAAATAGGTTGGTGTCAATGCACGTGCGGTACGATTTCGGTGATGGTGGCTGACTGACAGCAGTTCTCAGACCCTAAATGGACTCCCTAGTATTCTACAAATCCTACCACTCTGGGGAGCCAGGCTGGGGGACAGCAATAGCGAGCCATACCCAAGCCAGTGCAAAGCCCACCTCTGCTGCACGATGCTGAGGAGCGTACCAGTGCTTTGGAAGAGACTGGAGGCACAGCACAGTTTACGTGGAAACGTTTGTGTTTTAAACTGGATAATCAATATACACCTAATCACATACAACTGTCCCTTTTGACAACAGACAGAACAGAAATTACTTGTCAATTGGGTCTGTGAGCACCAGAATACAGCTTCCAGGGAGACATCTCTTTCCAACACCAGAAAGAAGGGTGGGAAGCCACAGACTGCCTTTCAGCACTGCGGGCTACTGCAACACTGACTACGAAACTCTTTTGTGTTAGACTTTACAGAATTCATAGATGGGACTGGAGAGAATGAACTGCTCGGTCACATCAACATGAATAAATATATCACTCCCATCACCCAAACGATGCAGAGAACGGCTTACCCTCCCCACTCAAATAGGCCACCTGTCTGTGCACCGGAAAATTGCTCTATTCATTCTAATTCATTCTTCAAAACCTGCTCCTGTTCACACAGATGCACAGACACAGCAACAACAACTAATAATAAAACCACCAGCAGCGCACCGCCCCTTGGCTTTACACCCTCACAGCTAAAGGAAAATTAATAAGAAGCCCTACACAAGTTTTTTAAAAAAGGAAAGAAAAGGAGAGCAGAGCTCAAGCAAACTGATGGCAACATTCATAATGAAAACAAAAAAGAAAGACATTTCATTTGAGGCAAGAGCTCCAGCTTGTTTTTAACAGGAGGGAACGTAGCCTGCTCGCTATTCCTCTCTTTTCCCCTCTTCACCTCCAGTGTACAATAACTGCCTTCTCTTCCGCGCATTCCCAGCCCTTTGTTTGGTACTTAGCAGCTAAATCTCGGGCTGGGGAAGGGCAACGGGGACCGGGGGCACTAGAGCTGCTGCCAGGTTTGACAATTCAGCACTTTCTGGGCCGGGCTGCCTGCAGACTCGCACGTGAGGAGCCGGTTCCGCTTGTGCACAGCTCCGGCAGAGCCGGCACGGCGGCGCTTCTCCAGCCACCCTGCACAGATGTCACACGGCTGCGGAGCGTGGGTCCAGGGCCCCCGATTTTAATTCTTAAAGGCTTAATTGTCGAGATGAGCTGCACTTCAGTACAGAATGAGAGAAGAGCCTTTTCTTTTTAGCATCGACTCTGATCCTCAAAGCCTGGATCTAAGTCATCCTTTTCCCTCGCTGTTTTGCCCCTCCACTTCTTGGAGCCATCTTCGCCTGCAGTGTCTCTTGCATCGACAGCCAGGCAAGTACAGCTGGGAACTCTCCCAGGGCCTATAACTTCAACTGCACATAGCCTCCTGCTTCAGGCAATGATCTGCTCTGGTTCTTCCTACTTCAGCAGCTATTTCTCACTACCAAGAAGGACAATAAACCCCCCAACTCCATCTCCCCAACCGTGATCCCGAGTGTTATGCATTTGTGTCAGCGCCTCTGAGCGGCACGGGAAGCGTGGCCGCGGGGAGGACGGCGCTTGCCGGGCGGAACGAAGGACTCACGCCTCCATCTACCTTGCCAGCAGCAAAACAAGAGTGTAATTCTTACCGGAGCGCTTCAGAGCAGGGGCAGGGAACGCTGAGGGATATGTCACCACCACTGGGTGCACGAGGTAAATGTGACCCTCTAAAATCAGCAGGAACTCCCACGTCCCCTTTTTAGTGCTGCAATAAGTAATTCTCCACGAGTAGGGAAAATAAAGGCTGGAGCATACGGTTTCTATCTGTGCTGCACAGAAACTGATTAAAAATGCTAACAACCATGATTGTCCAACAACCAGGAGCTCCCAAGAGGCTCATACACACAGATGGTGATTAGTTTGGGATGGCCAGAACAATCACTAGTACCATGTTGCAGTAACACCCACAGACTATCTGTCACAGTCCCAAGAGACACTTAAAGGCTGTTTACTTCATACAGTTAACTTGAACCATAAGCTTTACAAGCCTCTTTGATACATTTTTAATCACTCTCCTCATAAACCTATAACATTTCCCCGCATTGATACGTGTTTGGGTTCTGTACATCACAAACCCCTCACCAGGCTGGAAGGAGGCTGGAGGTGCTGGTCCCCAGCGAGGCGGCCGTGCTGCCAGTGCCCCCCGGTGCGCTGCCCCCCCCAGCTCCCAGTGCGGGGCTCCCCTGCTCCCAGCCCGTGCCGTGGCCCGGCTGGACAGCCATCCATCACAGCTCTCTCTGGCAACGGCACAAGCGGATCGATAGCAGCTGTGTAACAAGTATTAGGCTGGTTAAACTAAGCCAATTGTTTATCTTTGCAAGACTTACTTTTTCCAAATAATTCTGCTGCTCCAGGCTAAGTGAGTATTTTTATTTAATGGTTGGTGCATTGTTTGGGAGAGGCTTTTTTCAGTGAGGTCCAATATGCCGAATGTTTCCAAGCACTGCGTGCATCGTTGCTCCCAGTACTGTATTTCTTCCAGAGATCATAATCTTTCTTTAAACAAAATGAACAGTTTTATAATTTCGATTTCTCAAAAAACAATCTCCAAAGAGTGAAGCAACCTTGCCCTTCCCTACCGGGCAAACTGCAGGGTCTTGATTCTGCAATTCATCTCACGTGAGCAAACAGGACTGTTTGTCCATGCAAAGCACCGAGTGTGAACGGAGGAATTAATCACTCCTAAAACTCTGTCCAGAGCCAGGTCTGAGGAACCAGCACCAGACACCAACGCTTAGTTCTGTCATCTCAGCAACGGCTCCAGGGAGTTAGTGCAGTGAAGTCATTGGGAAAGCAGGTTAATTTACGGCAGAAGGAGATGTGGGGCATCGGGCTGTGGAAAGTCACTTTTGCTGCCTCTTTCACTGGTGTAAATTTAAATAACTCCCACAGAGAAATCTGAGATTCACACTGAGCAAATGTTAGTAGACTCTGCTTCTCCTTTGTTGTCGTTTTTTCTCCTTTAATTGCCTCATCTGTTTGGAGAGAATATGTACCCACAAATGGATTTTTTTAATGCTTCCTTTGCCACCTATAAAGTTGTTTCTGCTTCTGCCCCTTACCCGTATGAGATCACTTCCCACCTCTGTGCAGTATGAGGTAGCCTGGTTTAGAGGTCTCTGTACAGATCACAGAAACTGGAAAGTCAGGGCTTCACTTGGTGACCTTAAGTGAGTGAAAACGGGATGGGGTTTTAGTACCCCATTCAGAGAAGCGGAACAAAAATACTGAAAAACTACAAGATTAATGAAATGTGGAGGAATCAATCAATATATGGCTCTGAAAATTTGAAATGCTGTAATACAGAAGTGCCAAACAGTATTTTATATGTGTATCTCAGCATTTGTATTAGCGGGGAAAATAATTCTTTCTTTGTAGAACATCTGCACAAAGTACACAGTTGCTATAGGAGTTATCCTTCTACCAAAGAAACTTTCCCTATTTACTAAAAATATACATTATTCTAAGAATTTGATGCAGACTTTGAAATGCAAACCTCACTTCTATTCTGTTGGGGAGCACTGGTTTTTTCATTATCTATTTTTAAAACCTATGACAGATCTGTCCTTTAAAAACCTAAGTACTGGAGATCTCCAAATGCAAAGAAACACCAGACAATATTTGTATTTACTTCATTTCTGCTTCGACTCACACGTTGCAAACCTGACACGTACGAATCCCAACTGGCATCTCCACAGCAGTAATCATCTAGGAAGATGTCCAAGCCTTTTTCATCTCAGCTTTGCTTTAAAGAGTGAAGACATTAGATCATGTATTGTTTAATTTAATATCACATTGGCTGTACAACCTACCTTATGGAGACTGTAACCCTCACACCGTGTGTGTGGGACTTGCACACCCAGCCCTCACCCCCCTGCAACGGTGCTGGGACCTGTCAAGCTCCCATGCAGCTCGGCACTTTGTTTTCCTTTAAGACCCAAGATACTAAATGAAACCAAAAAATCCTTGACAGCAGTTTGGTGGTTGCTGTGTTGAGACCACCCACCAGCGTGCTGGCCAGTGCTGTCTCCGTTGCTTCCCTGCATACTCTTGTGTCTGTGCATCCATCTGTTTGCTACCTCCTGAAATGGTGAGATCATGGCAGGGACTATCTTTGTTTTGTGACTGTTCAGCATGTACCGAAAGGGGCTCTTGTCTGTCCCTGGAGATCCGAGGAACCACAATAATTCAATACTGATGATGGCATCTGAAGTGAAAGGAGTTTTAGTGGTGTGAAGACCATTGGAAGACTGCTTGAGTGGCCATGAGCTCCAGCCCCTGGAGCAGAAGCGCACTGTCCATCTGATGCAGCAACAACTCGCCCTGTCACACTGGAGCTCAAGAAATCATGTCGGTGACCAAACTGCATGTTTGGTGTCACACAGCAAATCCACAGCAGGGATGAAAACAGAACCTAGATCAGCCAAAGCCCTGCTCTGTGCCTCAACCAGCAGACCACACTTTCTCCTCGATGAGACTCCTTCCATGGAACAGCAAAGCTTTGCGCCCTCATTTCCAGAGGCAAATATTAACACAGAGAAACTCTTCCCCACCCAAGTTGCATAGCTAAGAACGAATTGCCCAATCGAGCAGCGAAAAGGAAAACAACATGATTAATGGAAATGTGCCTTGCTTACTCGTAAACTCTCTCTATTTCCCCACCCACACATATACATAAACTTTTACAGCTTTGGCTACTTAAGATCTTAACCAGACAATCTGTGTGGGGTTATAGACTATGGTAGGAACCCTCAGGCAACAGGGTCCCTACATTAGCAACCATTCTGTATTGAACAATTATATTGATACTCATCAATCATTTACTTGAAAAGAAGAAAAAAAAATATTAAAAGGGACTGCGGGGGATTTATCTTCCCATACTGATAAACTGTTAAAAATTAATGAACTAGAGCAACTCTGAAGGCAGCGTAAAGCAACCCCCCCAAAAAAACCCCCATCCACCACAAGATCCCCACAGGCCCTCAGAAAGCTCTTAAAGGGTGCTTCTCTTTTAAAGATACTTTGTCCTCTCAGGCCTGCTGTGCTTTTTGCTTTTGTTTTTGTGTTTGTCTACTAGTGTCGATGATATTCTTCATCCACTGGTCTTTTCCTGGTATTTTGCATCCCAAGCACAGAATCACTGCTTAGTTTGTTCCTGGAGGAAGGGAACCAAGACGCCACAGTTTGAAATCCCCATTCACGGAGCAGTTTTGACCTGCATATGGGTACTATTCCTGATCTGGCAGAAAGCTATTTAAGAAACTTCCCACCCTTTTCTATCCTTTAAACTGTCAAATCCTGCAGCACAGCTACGGCCACGAAATTCAGCAAGGTGCCCAAACTTTCTGCAATGCAAAGCTCCCTGGCAGCTTACAAATAGCCTGAGGGCTGTGCTTAGCTCACACTAAATAGAACAGATTGAAGCTGCCTTTTCTATCATACAAAGTTTGGGGCACAGAGATCAGAGGTTCTGTCATTCATTGCTCCGTAAAGTTCCTATCCCTTTATTTGCTCTGTCTTCGCCTATGTCATTCCTGATCATCAAAACCACGTTCATTCTACCTCCCCTTTCATCTGACTTGAGCAAACTCATATCCAGGAATAACAAAGAAATGATCATGAATGCTGTCCGTTCCCTGGTGCAAACACAGATCGTGGCAATTTTATTTTCTTGTCTCTAACATCACATAAAGGAATAACGTTATTGTTTAGCAAACTCAAGTACATGCTTTGTTTTGTCAGCTCCGTAAGAACTTTGCACACGTGCCCTTGCACTATTGATTAAACTGTGTAATGGATCAATGCAAAGCAGATCAGATTGAAACGCTGCAGGATGCTGACTTCTCACAGCACGTGGGATCGCTAGTGGGAATATATATGTGTGTTGTGGATAAACTGGTGAAAATATTTACGTGCTGAAACTGCAAACCTATGTTGACAAAGCAGAACCTCCTGTTCCTACCTTTCATCCTTTTCATGTGTGAAAGAAACTGAAAGAAAACTAAAGGAAAACTAAACCAACCAACCAACCAACAAAAAACCCAAGGGAGGGTTTTTTTCCTATATGAAAACAAAAGATTCTGTTCTGAATATGATTATGAAAATACAGGGGGGTTGCAGATTGAAAAACAGTTTCTTGTAGTCACTCCTGCTGGGTTTTTTTCACAAAAAACCCCCACAACACCAAAAAAAACCAACCCCATAAGCAACTCTTTTTCCATGTGCATGACAGAATTCCAAACTGTAACTCCATATTTTTACTAGATAATAGTGTTTCATTTTCATAGGAAAAGAAGCAGGGAAGTTTTGTCCCAAATGAGATCAATCCAAATGCAGTGAAATCCATTTACAATCCAATCATGTTCTCAGTCAACTTTGGACTACAAGATACTCAAACACAATGTTTCCTTCGTGCTCCCTGTAATGCAGTTTTTCCTATGAACGTTCTTTTGAGCAATACCCACTCCCACCCTTCACGCATCCACGGCAGTAACAGGCAAAAACCTAGAAGACTAAACATACAAGACCTGAAGTTTTCAGATGGAAAATGAAATAAAAAACCCCCACACGTTTGCACACACATACGTGTCTTTGTACATACCAGATCATGTGTACTAAAGGACACAAAGAGTGATTTAATTTTCCGCTGCTCACAGATGGCAACTTTCCCACGAATCACCAAAGCCTTACTCTGAAGCCTCCCGAACCAGACTTCAGAGATACAAGGGGCCTCGAGCTAGTAGCCCCTGTGCACACAGGTGAAATCCACCTAAATTCTTCATTAGGTAAGGGAAAAAATGAGGTCTATCTAATAAAATTAATAGTAATAATAATACTTTGCATTTCTAAAATGCCTTCCAGCTCAGGAACTCAGGGCTTGATAATTAATGTCTCTTTAATTTTATTTCTATCGATTAAAGATCCAGCGGAACAAAAAAAGAGTCTATTAACAAAAGCTAATGTGATTTTCAATAAGAGTTCGTTAAAGTGAGAAGCAGTAATCTTGCCATTTCAGCTGTAACAGACAGACATCTAGACAGTACATATGTCCATACATTCCCTAAATTAGCGCACCCTCCACTCCGCGGTTGTTCTGGGAAATTAGGTGGTTGTGTATAACTGTAATGAGGTCATACAGGGTCTGATCTCCACTGGGATTTAATTAACTCTGAATCTTATAAATATTGTGCTGAATTATAGTTAAATTTGCATAAAGGTTAGAATCAAGCTGGACCAGTCCCACTTACCAGAGCAGGCTAAAAATAAAACCTCAGAGTAAAGACATTTTAAACAATGTTTTTGTATTGCAGTACAGTCTTGTTTTGATCTGGGCCTGAAAATATATTTAAGGGGAAGGAAGGTTGAGCGGGAGGGGGAGAAGGCGGCTATATTTCAAACAGACTTTCTAGATAACTTCAAACAGACTAATAGAATGGCGGTTTGCAGCCCTGAGATAACCCGTTCCTCCAACGGCCTTACACTCAGCAAAAGGAGATTGTATCAAATATATACACAGCTATCAAGCAATCTTTCCCCCTTTTTTATTTTTATTATTAAAGTAATGCCAGACATAAAATATCATTGCCAGGCAGACCAGAATGACAAAAACTTTAGAGGAGAGGGCAAAGGCAGTATCCATGGGAGGCTCTGCTCCAGAGGAACGCAGGTCCGTGGCCTCCTCTTCAAATTCTTACTCAGAATTTACCCAAGCACAAGCCCCACTGCTTCTGAGGACAACCAAGCAAAGATGACACAGGGACTTCAGGACTTGGGCCCGCTTTACGACCTGCACTCACAACCCTCATTTAATTGAAAACCACTGCAGTCCTAACCAAAGCATTGCCACCCTAAGTACACCTTGGAACGGTGAGAGCCGACGTCGCCATCCCTAGTTGTTGCTTAGCTGCTGAGGGTAGAGCTGGGAAAGGAGACAACCAGCATGGTGCTGCCTTGCTCTGCAGGTTCTGGGCTGCAGGGCCAACCGACGGGCGGCTCGAAAGGTGGTCCTTCCCGTCCATCCACCCCCCCTCCCCCATGCCAACATGCTGTGCCTGCTGCACTATTCGCTTCTAGCGGGTAGAAATAGCAGCACTCTCTTCTCCTGGCTGCACACCACCGCGCAACTTCCACACTAGAAGCACCTCATTCAGAAGCAATGTCCCTGCTGGCTGAGGCTCCCCCAGCCCAGCCAGAGCGTTGATCTTCTGTCAGCAGGAGCCTGCTGGCATGTCCTGCCGTCCTTCCCTGCCGCAGGCCCCCAGAGGTGAGCCAGCCTCCATCTCCCGGCCGGCCTGTCGGACAGCAAGGAACTAGATGAGCTCCAATGCCCCTGCCAATAAGCTCAATGTGAGTTTTTCTCTCTGCCAGCACGTACGGTGCTGTTCAAAACCAGCTCTGTATGCTGGTCACACACTCTTGGATCTGCTCAAGGATTGTCCCTGAAAACCATCTGGCACTGGTGTCAGCCAAGGCATGCCACAAATTGCAAAGCAGAGCTTGCCTCGCAGTAATTTGTCCCAGTGTTTGAGCTGACACGGGCACAGAACAGAGGAGGAAGGGACAACCTGTAGAAATCACTGGATGGATGAGGCCATCAGGAGATGTTACAGTACCTGGAGCAACCTTGCTAAGTGAGGTGAAAAAGAATAAAGGCTTCCGTTGCCAAACCCACTCTGGAAGCTTCAGGGAGGTTCACCCTGGCGGCCTGCCTCACACTCCTTTCTGATTCCCTTTATCCAGCACTGCACTCTGACGGATGGGCTGGAGCAACTGCCTCTCTTTCAGCCCCTGCCTTGCTACATCACTGGGCAGAGAATGCTTTAGAAATTATTTTAGGAAATGAGATTAAGCAATATGATCCAGAAAGGACTTGAAAACTGTAATTTGCATCAAAATATGAACAAGAAAAACATTTTTAAACTAGACTCATTACTGAAGAGGCCTTTTTATCCGTGACAGTTGCATGGAAAACAACCTACAGCAGGGCTGCAACCAGACTGGGTCAAGAAGGTTGCCAAAAGAGGACAAACACACTGAGGCCAAACCTGGAAGCACAATTCACACAGGAGGAGGGGATGACTGGAATGAGCTGGAATGACAGGCAAGGACCTGCTCTGAACATCAAAATGTCTTGCTGTGGCTCTGCTCGCAATGTAGTTCTCTTCATAGAGCACCAGAAGAGAGAAAACCATAAGGAAAACGAGTCTTAATGCTCGTTCTAGGAACTGTCTATGTGTCAGCTGCAGCTTCACAGTCTCCTTCTATTTTCTTCCCTATGAGCATAACAAATGCGTATAAAAAAATAAGAATGAGAAACTTAGCAGTTGTCTGAATTATGCTGCACATTCAGAGTCATCTGTAAAGTGCAGCATTAATAGATACCTAGAAATATTCACCTGGATGCAGAGTTTTTCTTCCACAACTCAATGGTTTGTCAATATGTCTCATTGCCAGCTCCAGTTCTGCAGCAGATCAGTAAAGCCACAGAGCAGAGGAAACCCTTTTGAGCTTCAAGGAATCCTACAACACTTTTCGCTCGTGCACATATTATTGTTATCATTATTACAAAGCAAAATTGTAACACTCACGGTACATTCTGGCCAGAGAACATGCAGCTGCTTTATTCCGGTGCAGACTTTTGTTCGGGTGGAGGGAGGTGATCCCCCCGCCCTGCTCTGCCCAGGTGGGGCTACACCTGGAGGGCTGCGTCCAGTGCTGGGTTCCCCAGTGCAAGAGAGACAGGGACCTACTGGAGAGGATCCAGTGGAGGGTTACAAAGATGATGAGGGCACTGGAGCATCTCCCTGATGGGGAAAGGCTGCGAGAGCTGGGCCAGTTCCGCCTGGAGAGGAGAAGGCTGAGAGGGGAGCTCATCCAAGCCTACAGATAGCTTAGAGGCAGGCATCAGGAGAAAGAGGCTGGGCTCTTTTCTGTGGTGCCCAGTGACAGGACAAGGGGCAACGGGCACAAATTGCAACACAGGAGGTTCCATCTGAACACGAGGAAGGAGTTGTGTTACCTCAAGGGTGACAGATCCCTGGCATGGGCTGCCCAGAGAGGCTGTGGGGTCTCATTCCCTGGACCCCGTCAAGCCCCCCAGATGCCACCGTGCACCCTGCGTGAGGTGACCCTGCCTTAGCACTAGATGGTCTCCAGAGGTCCCTTCCAACACCCACCATCCTGTGGTTCTGGGAAGTGGCATGTAAAACCAGTACCTTCCTCTTTAGACTTGTTTATTCCCTTGTGAAAATCCCCGAAGTGCATGTTGGGCACCACATAAGCATCACTGAAGCTCCAGCTTCGACCTGTCCTGTGGCCTTCCCCTGGACTTCTACTAGGGAGCAATTTTCACCTAGAGGACCTCTCCACAACTCAAACCCGCTCAGTGTTACGGGCAAAGTAACTTCAGCACGCACACCCGCCTCTCCCCACGCCACGGTTTATGAATAGGGATGATTGTACTGCAGGTCATCAGCCTTTGCCAACACAGGTCTACAGCTGAGAAAAACCCATCAACCTCATGCCATTCATGTCCAGAGTGGGAAAGTATTTTAATGTGACTGTGAATTAAGCAAGGAAAACTAGAAGGGGGAAAAAATAGACTTAAGAAGTCTTTTCAAATACAGGACCCAAAACTAATGTTTGGAAATTTCCAAGGTCTTAGGAAAAACAGAAAGAGTCGTTCAGCTACATTTGTTCTGGCCTTAGCCAGCTCGCTCTGCTGAGCTCTGTTGTCATCACATTTCACATTATGATGGTGTTGTGAACTACAAAGAAAACAAGGGAATTGGCAAGACAAGTATTTTGCCAGCTTTTCAGAGAGAAAATGTGTCCAACTGAGAGGTGCTGATTCCACCTTCCTAACAAAACACACACTGCTTCCACTGACTACCAGTGTTATGACTCTCTGCGCCTTCCCCCCACTGGTAACTCTTTAAAAGACTCTTGATGATTTTAAACCTCATTGAAATGACAGTTTTAACATTACTGGATAGAATGGGCCAACTGTGGATGGAGGTAAACGTGTCATTTGCAGGGAAGACAACATACTGCCTTCAGGAGAGTGGACGGAGAAGAAGAGAGAGATCTAATCAACTTTAAATTGGAGCATGTAATCTGGATGGGATTACATATGGCTGTAAAGCCCCACTTGTTGTGCAAGCCCTATGCTGATGTGAACCTCGGCTAGGCCTCGGTGTGCAAACCTGGCAGAGACAGTCCACAAAAAAACCTGGATAGTTTTCCTTTGGCTGAAAGGGCTCAGAAAGGGCTCTGTGGGCTCTAGGGCCAACACAGGGATGGAGGGAGCACGATCCCCCTTGTCCTCACCACCCTGGGACTTTTACACCACAGTCTCCTCAGTTATATCCATACTACCCATTAGGACAGCATAAAGAACAGACCATTAATTTTGGGGTGGGTTTTGGTTTTTTTCTGTTTGTTTTTTATTTTTTTTTTTAATATTTTTTTTTTACCTGAGGATATTTTAATTTGCTTAATTCAGTGATCTGGTTTTAGCCTGCTCCACGAGCCAGAGTCATCACAACGGGAAGGGTGGCAAACACTGGCATTGAGCCACTGATGGGACACTGAGGGTGCGAAGCCTTCATAGCAGCTTTGCTGTCAAAGCCAACGTAGTGTGTACCCGTGGCTTGATGGTAAGAAATTTGACAGATAAGAATGTTTCAGAAATTGATATAACCTGCTCTTCTGACACTTGAAATCCATGATTCACTTAAGCAATATAGTTGAAGCTGATGCTGGGGTGTTTATAGATGTTCCTGTTTCTAAAAAAGAAGCTACACTGCCTCTTGTCTGCAGAAAAAAGGAAAAAAAAAATAGGGGCGAGGGGGGATAAGAAAGAAAGCACATCTTGTAGGTAAAAATTGTGTTGCTTAGCTTGGAGCTAACCCCTACGACATACATTACTGTCTTTCTGTTCAATCAGTGTTCTGCTACAAGAATCAGTTACATTCAATCATCTGAAAGAGCTATTAAAATGCTGATAAAAAATTCATAAAGTAACACACAGTAATGAATCAGGAGAATTCAGTAAAGTGAGACCTACCCTTAGAGCAGGGCAAGAATGAAGGTGAACGATCGTTTGGGCCTAGCGGGCATGAAATACCCTTTTGGAAGATGAATAATTCTGTTTTGGGCTGATAAGTTGAACTAATTTATAATGCTGTTTTAGGTCCACTGCTGAAATATTTCAAATCCCTCAACTTTAAAATGCATTGCCTGTCAGAAACGGGTCTCTTAACAGTTTCCTCTTAACATTTTTCAAAATGTAACCTAGACCAATTTGCATGATTTACTGCTTTATTGTATTATACCGTGCATGATTTAAAATGGGAAATAAAATTTTTTAAAAAAAGAAAGACAAGGTGGTGTGAAAGAATTGCTGCAGAAGAGATGCGATGTTTTTTAGATCTCTGAACAATACAGAAAGGTGTTTTTCCTGCCCTGGATCAGGATGGGGAGCCATAACGCAGGCAGCCTTGCAGGAACAAAGTAGTGGTTTGTCACAACAAAGCACGAATGTATTTGCCTAGAGTGGCTTCCACCACGCAGGAGGCTCGCTGGTCCCTGGTGGCGTTGACTGAGGCCACTGGGAACTGAAAGCAAAGAGAGCTGGGGGCCCACAGCATCTCGCAATGTGCTCAGTATCTTGTAAGTCTACGGGGATCAAGATCGATTTGAGCTTTGCAGGCTCCAAGGTACAAGGCATGACTTGTCTCTCTCTGCAGGTGTTTTTCTGACAAGTGGGTAGAGTCATACAGTTTCCCAGCTGACTTCTCAAGAGTCAAGTCAGAGAGCCTAAGGGAGGAAAAGCAGCAGCAGCAAAGCCATCTCCTCTCTGCTTTCACTTAAGAGGTATTCCTCGGAGAGTGAGCGACTCCTACATTGTCAAGCTCTTTTGTAAAGTGCCTGTCTCTGCAACTGCACACAGGATCACGGCCAAAGCAGTTCCATGCCCCATCGGTCTGCATGCAAACACTGTGGGACATGTTGGGGTGGCTGCCAAACCACAGATGACAGCAGATGGGTTGGTATGGGTGAGGATGTGCTGTGCTCAGCCTGGTGTTGGTGAGCTGTGACTGCTCCCTGGGCAGTGGCTACCCCAGTACTGAACACCAGCAGCTCTTGTCCACACACCAACCCGTCTATCTTGGACAATGGCCTGTCAGGTAAACCTAAACCTTCCATACAGTAACACTTCATAAAGCAGGCAGGTGGTTTCTTTCCCTTCAGCATTAAAAGATGTATAATGGAAGAGGTGGGCTCTTTAGAAAGTAGTATGGTAACACAGATGTTACTCACCCTTGGGTGAATGCCCTTGAACAAAGTCAGCTTGCCATTTCGTTCCACTCGTTCAGTTTACAAAAAACATAAACCTTTGCTGTATCAATTTTAAAGACAGGTTGCCATTTTAATGGGTCTTTCTGATTAAAAGCTCATGGTCGACATTGCAGTTATTTGCCCTCAAACTAGGAAAGCAAAATGGAGAAAATGGGCAAAGGGAATCAAAAAGTGGGGTACCCCTTGTTCCTAAGCTAAAGCTCTTGGTTCTGACACCAGCAGACTTCAGTGGACAGTGTCAGATATGCCTGCAATACCTTTAACTGGGTTTGCACAGCTGGTGTTCACAACCTACAGCTCTAATTTCTTTTTTTTACTGGGGCTAGAAGCATTCATTCCCTCTGAAAATGAAGCCAATGCGTTTCAAGTTGGAGACTGAAACAGAGACTATCCAATTCATTTGTAGCTCCTAAGACTATATTGGTGTGACTGATATTAAAGTGTTGCCAAAGAACAAAGAAAGATACCCTCCCCAGCTGTAAAATAAGGCCATGACTCTGAAGGGCACCGAGTTGTTCATTAGAGGTTTCTACAGAAAATATTAAGGGCACCAAATGATCCCACCATTTCCAGCTTCCTTTTCAAGTGATTCATCTCCAGATCAGACCTGGATTCAAAACCCCATCATTGGAATGGACCCTCATTACCTGTGCTATCAGCACCATCCATAAATGTATCCTTTACCTCCTAATTAGGCCAACAAAGGAGGGCTATTAAGAGCTAAATGTATTACAAATGCAGCATTAGGGATAGAGACTATTGACCTTTTTACTCCAAGTGATCTATATACCCCTTTGTTCTGCTAAACACAGCTTCCTCTTGTCAGGGCATCACTGGTAAAGGGAATATAATCTGTTCTCTGATTGCACACAGGCTTTCCTTGTACTCAATTAGAAAAATAAAGAAAGAAGTTATCTGTACATCTTGCAACGAAAGTGTCTCCCCCCATCCTTAGTACATACAAAACTCACAATCAGCACTGAAAGCCTGAATTTTGCTAGTACTTGTTGAAATTGATGAGAATGACTAGTGCTTTCAACCACACAAAATCTGCCTGTTAGTAACCTCAGATGACCTGGAAAGAATAAAGAACAATCCTGCGTATTTTTGTACACTCTGGTTTTTGCATCAGTAGAAATTTTGGGAATCATATACGTATTTTTAAATATAATTGCAATCATCAGTTGAAGAAAAGAATGAAAAAAACCTCAAGGAATTCAAACTCTACATAATATGTGATAATAAGGCTGTTATTGTGAAGGACTCTCTAATCGTGTATTTATTCACCTGCTCCCCATTAGACAGATCTGTTAAACCAGCACTTTGTCCATCAGCACTTGAGTGCTTAAAGCTGAGTATGTCTTTCATAATTGCTGGCACCAGCTAAAGCCAAATTCTGAAACCTCTCTGAATGGGGCTTGCATTATCAAGCCTGCCTGAGAGATCCCTGCCATGCTCAGCTGTCAGCGATGCCACAGCCTTGCCACGAGTTCACCTGACAGAAGTTGTAAGGAAAGACAGTGTCAACCCAAGAAAGAAACAGAAGGGGGAGGGGGAAAGAAGGGAGGCGGAGGAAAGCGGAAAGGGTCAATCCTCACCTGATACTTTCCTCCTCACTTTATAAAGTTAAATGCTGACTGAGATTTATTGCTGTGAAAAGGAAAGTTAACCACATAATCAATAAAAAAAAAAAATCCAATTACAGTCTATGGTGGAGCAACATTGCATATAATAAAAGTCTCACTTACAAGGATCTTAACCTACTTCGTAGTTCAGTTATGCAGTGGATATTAAGTCACACAGCTATGAACATGACACCAGTGGCGCCAGACTGGGCTTGCATTCACAGCAGAAGCAATGAACGTTTTCCTACCGGTGGGAAGGGAGAAGGCACAGAAACTGCAATAAAGTCTCACTTGAACCTACTAAATCAGCTCACAACAAGCATCACGGAGTGTTGACCAGCCTCCCCAGCAAGACAGGTCATTACAGTTCTACTATCCTCCCTGGAAAGGCATTTGTTTTAGTTTAGGTGATTCTTTTCAAGGCACGTAGAGGTATTTCTCCCTTTCTCTCCATTAGTCACCACTCATCCAGGTGGAGCTTTTGCTACCTAGAAGAAGTATTCCCAGAAACCCCATCAACTTTGTTTCAGACACACAGACACGCCATATTGCAATTGGAAGTCTGCAATATGGTAGATCTGGGGTGAAAAGTGTGCAGCTCTAAACCAGAGAAGAAAGCATGACTACTTCGTTGGCAGAGCACAGAATGGCTTTGTAGATTTTAAACCTGGCTTTGACCCTGTTTATCGTAGGACACTGGGGAAGTCAGGGCATATCTCAGCTACACTACCTGTCACAGAAGGATGGGAGCATCAGCATCCTTTGGTGAAATAATTTCATATCTATGAAAGAAATGCACACTGGTATCAGGCCATGAAGAATGTTTTTAAATGCCGAAAGTATCAGGCCATAGTTTAATATTCATTAACATAGGATGACCACTCTGCTGTATCTTCTGGCAACACATATTTTATTTGAATTGGGCAGGACCAAACTGGCAAGAAATATTTTCTTGGCTGTGGGGGGAAAGGTGATGCCTGATCCATGGTGAAATCAGGATGGCAATACTTGATCCAGCACACAGACTCCTGGACAAAGGTATCCTTTTAAAATTTTTAACTATATTTGAGTCAGCAGGGTTGCTAGTAGTAGCACTTTGTGTCATGTGACCATGGATTTTTTTAAAAACCAAAGTTAGATGCCTAAACTAGATTTACCTTCCATGGAATCACTGTCCTAGTTCTTCTCGATCTGATAGAAGGAGGAGTATCGGCCCTGGAATAACCTACATCTGACATAACCTTGTGTTTTAGCAGCACAACATGGAAGTTGAATTTGTGACTTTTCCCACGAAGTCACCAGAGAGATGCTGTCCACACCATATGATGAGACAAGAAAAAACGTGGCATGTGTAAGAGGAAACTCCTCCTAAAACATGCAGAGTAGAGATGTGAGGAAGCAACATGAGCCTTCACGGCACAGTCAGCATCACAGGGAAACACTGAGCACGTCAGAGTAGATGGCAATGACTATAAAAACTGGGTAATGCCTGCAATTAAATGGGTCTGCTCTCGGCTATACCACATCAACCAGGGGCAGGTTGCTTCTGCCCCAGCTCAGCAGAGCGAGGTTGCGACAGCAAAGCTACAGCACTCCCCATGAGACAGGCTAAGGACCGGAGGGTACGTCAGCACACTGCCACGTGCCGATATTCAAAGACATGAGATGTGCACGCCGAGCAGCATGCCACCGCTGTTACACCCTGCTTCTCGGCAGGACGCAATGTGTCACACAGGCACACCCCTGGAGTTCAAAAAGCCAGGACAAGAGAAAGAGAGAGAAGCATCCTCATTTCAGAAACAGTAAAAGGAGAGCCTCAGCCTTGTAGGAGTTCTGCCCTTCAACTCCACTTCATATCTATGGGAGCTGGCACTGAAATACCTCTGAGGGTTTTGATTCGTCTGCATCACAGAGATGCTGGGGGATAGCTGGGAGTCCAACCAAGGCTATGAATCTCAGCACAGTGCCTCCATTCAGTGGCCCTTTTTCCTCAAGGGTCTTTAAAGATGCAGCATGTTTGTACAAAGTGACAGAAATGAAGCTACACCTTGAAAAGGTTTTCAGACTTAGTGGAGTCACCTAATGATGATCTCTGCCAGCAACCAGCTCTTAGCCTCTTCATTGATCAGCTGTTCGGTTGAGGTTTGTTCTTAAAGATTTGCCTGGCCTAGCTGCGACAAAGAAAGGTGTAGACATGAGGAAAATAGAAATGCTTTTCTGGATTTTAGTCTAATCTCCTCTAGTTTAGTTTAAAGCCCTAAAAAGAAGGCAATTGCTCAAACCAAAGCAATCTGTCTTTTCTTCCTATACGCGTTGTATCCCACTGTATCCCTGTTGCAAATGGTTAATGGCTAATTGAGTAACAGGAGACGTGTCAAACAGCATAAATCAGTCACTGGTATAAATAGCTACTGCTGGACCACTTTACAGAATGGCTTCCACTAGCAGTGGTTTCTTCGTGGAAGACAACTAATTCTTCACATTGAACCATTGCAACTGCACTTTGAAACTACACCAAGGGGCACAAACAAAATAAAACCTGCTCTGGAGACAATATATCTTGCCTTTGAAATTCATTCCTATTTTTACTGCTGCTTCTATACTGCCATGGACCCATCAGACCCAGCTTCAGCCTGCTGCTGACCACGCTGTCTGCATGACATGCTGCTCGCAGGTGAAAGAGCACCTCTCTTGCTTTGTGAATGCTCTCAATGGAAATTCCTTGAACATAACAACTTCTCAGGTCTGGAAGAGAGTGGTTACCAGCTAACATCCTACAGGAGTAAGGAGAAGACAGGAAGGGAGTGACAATCGTGAGGCATAATCCAGACATCATGCAGAAGCAACATATAGCAGGACAAGAGCGTTATCTACTACAGTCTCCCACAAAACCTCAGGTTATTCCTCCTGGGCAGCTCTCCAGAAAGCTGCAGCAGCACCATGGCAGCTACTGATGGCCAACCCAGCTTTCCCCTCTCCTGCTGCAACTGCAGGCTGGGTCTCCTACCTAGATTATCTGAGAAGACCAGATGCCAAGGGGAGCAATGCTGACACTAGCTAGACAATCTCAGTAGCATTGTCTAGGCTGGACATAGCCCACAGACCTCCATTCTGAAATGCCTGAAGCAATAGACGTTACATGATGCAGAGGGATCAGTGAGGTAAGATGGGATGCATGGAGCACACCTGGAGCTCTTAGGTGTTCTTGACAAGATCCACAAGCCATGCAAGAAGGACCTCAGCCCCCATGCCAGGACCCAGGCAGGCAAAGACAGTGGGGCTGCCAAGTCTGTTAGAGGAAGAGTAAGGGAAGTCTTGGATGGACTTTACTGGACACAACAGCCAGTCAAGGGAAGGGAGATGAAGGCTGAGGACACAAAGCTGTTCAATCCATGCTCTGGTTGGGCTGAACCCATTCCTTACTCCCTGTCACCCTGCCAGTCAAAGCCGCCTTGGGTTCAGTAGCTGCGAAAAGCACTGAATCTGTGTCGTCTTTGCGCTCGATAGCAGCATTCTTGGATGCCAACATTAGCACTTTACCCTAACCCAATTAATACCCAGTGTTCAGTCACAGCACTGATTAACATGTTGTTCACAGTGATTAAAACATTTCTTCTCGATTACCATACAGTTAAATGCTTGGAAGAGAGCTACAGTTAATGGGATACAGGCAAGGTTGCAAATTGTGGCTGTCACACTTGGGGAGGGGAAGGAAAAAACCCAGCCTTTTTTCCTGCTTCTTCCTCTTCTTTTAGAGTTGCTAATTAAGGGCTGACTTTTTGGGCAGAGAAAGAGGGGGGTGGAGGATGGGGAAAAGGAACTTTAGGTAATTGAAAGAATCCAATTCATGCAAGCGCCCGACTGGTGCTAACCTACATCATTAAAGTTGCCAGCTAACAAACATCAAACACAGGCCAGTATTAATGAAGCAGATGTATTAATTTCCGATTTCTGAGAAAGCTAAGCAACTCGCTGGCTTGCTGGCTTCCTCTGTCTCTCCCTCCCTCTCCCTCTCTCTCTCCCCATCTGACAGCACTATTAATGATCTTTAATGCCCCACAGGCACTAATGGGTCCCGCTGGGAGTCCAGAAATACTGCAATTTGTATTGAGGATTTAGACATAACAAAAAAAAAAAAAGAAAAAAAAAAAAGAGCCCTCTGCTCTGGGGAGCAGGCGCTTGATCAGTCGCTTCCCCCTGTGGAATAGCACAACAGAATAATAAATGACAGCTCTGCGATTAAATCAAGCCTTCTGCTTTAAGTGCCAGAGAGTGTGTGATTGTCACTAACAATCTACCGCTTGTTAACACCGCTGGGGTATAAGCAAACAGCAGTCAACACTCCCCCCCCCCCCCAAAAAAAAAATAATATGGAGGCGGTCTACCTATTACTTCATTTATATATCTATCTATCCTGAGAGGAAACAATTCCCTGTAGGTGTGGCTTGGGGGGTGGGGGGGGTGGGGGGGTGTTATTGTTACTGTTGTTGTTTTTAAATAACTTTTGTTATTCATGTATGGGAAAACCTGAAGGGAAAAGGCGGGGGAGGAAAAAAGCCATCTGCTGCCACGTTCAGTCAGGCAATTACCGGCGGCCACATCGGAGCGCAGGATGCGTGCCGAGAGCCCAGCGCTACGGGAGCAGTGCGGCCCCACGCTGGGACCAAGCAGGCTGCAACGCACGGCTCCCTCCGTAACTGCACAAACATAGGGATGTGTTTCCCTCCCAGCAGTCTGGCAAAATGAGCCAGAAGCTACTTGGTGTTAGCAGTGGTCACAGCAATCCTTTTGTGTTGCTTATTTAAGGACAAATTGGGTTTCTATGGTTTTTCCCCTCATCCCATGTCAATTCATTAAGGTTTAGATTCTGCTTATTTCACCCAGCAAAGAAAACACAATGGGCCTTGCAACCAGGGCTCTGCATTTGGCCATGGATACTCAGCGTGGTAATATACAGAGCGAAGAAGACCTGGATGGTACAATGCACACCCGGCGACCAGGACCTCCTCCCATTCAAGTCAATCCCCAAACGCCCACCGAGTTCAAAGGAAGCAAGACTGAGCCCCCAGGCTGTTTCCGAACGTGCCAATAGCATGTATTATCGGAGCAGGATAATTATTTTTCTTAGACAAGAGGCAAGGTATCCTGTCTTACTGATACAAACTTTAAATATTACTCCCGCTGTTTCATTTAGATGGAGACCAAAGAAAGGCACAACAGCTTATTATCATAGAGTTTTACGTTCAGATGGAAATATATCAGGGATAAGGTTTTAACTCTTGACATTAGCTGTCCAGGCATTTTCATAACACCAATAACATTTGGAATTTCGTCTATGAAATTACTCATATCTTAAGCATTTTAGATTTATGGTTTAGACATAAAGAGACTTTTCGACTCCATCCAACAGAAGAAAGCAACAGATGGAGAGGAAGGCCAGGCAATAAAGAAAATCAGGAACATCAACTTTCTCTGAAACAGTTCCTTAAAAATTGGCCTTCATATTTGCCTCCAGATGAAATGGAGATGCTGTTATGTACAGTTTAACTATAAATTACTTCTAGATGATGAATGCAATGAGTAAGAGTTTTGGTTTTAAATGCTGCTACTTGAATCTTTTTTAATGTAATAAACAGGCTGTTAACTTGACAAAGCAGATCGGTGTGCCCAAACTTTCTACGTGCTAACACACACACACAGAGCCATTTATTATGTTTCTCCTCTGCGCTCAGAGTTAGGCAAAATACTTTGAAGACCTATAATAAACTCATGATTTCTTGGAACAATTTAGGTTATTTTTAAATGTAGATCTTAAAAGTTGTAGGATTACTGGATGGGAAGATATCAATCAAGTGATTCAAAATGTCCATTCTCCTTAAGTGAGTGATGGATCTTCTTTCTTCTTGCCTGTCTTCTCCTCTTTTCTGTGTCAGTCATACATCCAGGCTGCTATTCACACTTCATTCACAATCCTCTGTACCTATAATCTCTGTTATTTTGCTGTCGACTCCTCATGGCTCATTAGGCATGTTTGACACCTGCACCTAATACCTTTTCACTAGCAATGCAGGACAGCTTTTGACAAGAACAGATATTTTTCCACAACAGTTTTAAAGAAGATCTTCCAAGTGTGTACCTTGTGTATTTTATGGGGTTAATGTGATTTCTTCCCCCTTATTCAATAAACTTACATCTTATTCCACTCTCCTTGTTAGACACAACTGAATTTTCTTTGTCTTGGTTAAAAGCATGTGTGCACATGTCTGGGAGAGGGTAAAACAGCAAGGCCAAAGCAGTAGTTTGGGCCAATGGGGCTTGCATTAAGCACCTAAATCAACACAAATATGTGCACATCTATGTGCCTATTTTAGAATAATAGAAAACTAATTAACGTGATAGCTTTTCTATATATAGGTATAGACGGCAGTACTCCTACAAGACAACTATCCTATTAATTTGGCTTGAACTACTTAAAATAGAGTACTAAATTACTACAATTCTTGGACTAATAAATTACTGTACCACTCAAGAGCATGAAACCAATTCTTTTGGGACTGTAACTTCATTCGCTAAAGTGCAACAAAGAGTTGCTCAATGTCATAAATGAGTTAAAATCATTCTAAAAGCTACAGGGTCGCAAGAAGTCAGACATGATCCTACACGCCATTCATTTAGTGAGGTTAGTGCTAATTGTAGAATACCCACTGGGAAGTAACAAACTGAAATCAAAACGTGTACACAAGCTGTGTGAGGCTGTTTTGTGCTATGGCTTGGGGAGATGGTGAGCCTGACACACCTAGATCAGCCTCGCCAGAGAAATTCCTGCAGGAAACAGTAAATACAAAGTAAGTTTGGAGGCCTCAGCATGAAGGTATTATTTCAGACAACGACAATGATGACTAAAATATGAGGATAAAGAAGCATTCCTCTCTCAAATTGTTTTTTTCATTGCTTATTAGAATAAAAATTGTGAAGGGCAGCTTGTTATTGGCTTGGCTCTTTTCACTTGCAATTGAGCAAAACTGGAACTGATTCTTCAACAATATTCAGCCTATCTGTCAAAATACAGCTCTGTTTGTGCTGCAAACCAAGGAAAAACAACCCAGTGCTACAGGGAAATGTATTCGATACCCTGAGCATACACAGATCTGTTTGTACCTACCCTAACAGAGGTTGGGGGACTCTACCTGAGGGAATGAGGTCACGTTTCTCAGAAATAGTAATTTCAGTAGATGCCAAACAAGATTTTCCCGCAGCCGTTTTGCAGTTCTCCTTGGAACACCAGAGCAGCTGCAAGGAGTCAACAGAGCAGCGGAGCGAGCACCTTCCGGCACACTGCAAACTTGGACCCAGGGACGCACAGTTCCTTTCTAATTTTCTTTTAAATTATGGCTCTTTTGTTGTTGTTTGATTTTACTTTCCAGTTCAGTGCCAAGGCAAATGTGAGGAAAGGTTGAAATGGCAACTTTAGAATAATAATAATAATAATAAAAATAATAATCCACAGGAATCGAACATAATGATTCCAGCACAGTCCCTCCGCACTCCGTGTGGCTGGTCCTTTAGAAGACCTCCCCTGCTATGTTCTTATACAAAGGAAACTATCTGCTTCCCACATCTGGCATTATATTTGGCTGTCCTCACATTAAAATTAAATTCTGATAAAAATGGGCATAAAGGCGAAAGGGTTAGTAGGAAACAGTTCGCAGCAGTATTGATGAGAACAGCTTGCAGCTGGAAGCCTGAGATAACACAGTTTGTCAGAACACTGTCACACAGCTGCCTGCATAATGAGGTAAGAAAAAAAAAAAAGCTCTTTCATTTGTTATCAGTAGAAATCTCTAAAAGAGATGCACCATTTAGAAGTAGCCTGACTAATGGTCAAGTTCTACAGGGATGCAGATGGGATGTGGAAAATACTCCCCACTAGCAAAGCCCCAGGCTTCATCATCCTTAGCAACGCGCATGCTGCTGCCCATGGGAGTGGACAGGCCAGCAAGTACCTTTTTCTGTATAAAATAGGATCTCAGATGCTGAGCTGGGGTTTTAAAATGTGGCAGTGGTAAAATCCAGTTGTTAGAAGTGATTTTGTTAGAACTGTCACCCTCACGGCTCTCTTTAAAAAGCTACACACCTAGGGCATGAAGTCTTTCTTCACACTGGCGCAACTGCAGTAAAATCACTCCTAATTTATACTGCTGGCAGAGAAGACTCACCCATAAATCTTTTGAAATATGTAATTTATACATTGCAAGAATGTGCCTTTATTAAATTAAAAAAAGTTGTTTTAAAGCACCATTTTTCAATTCTTTTCTAAGAAGCACCAGTACTTCAGATTTCCCAGCCACCCTTTCCAGTGGATCAGTATGGAAAATGAGGAAGCACCACAGGAGCTGCTGCAGGTGGGACCAAGGGTCCATCTAGTCAATGACTACTGGAAGAAGGCATCAACCCAAAGGCACCTACCACTAACCTGTTCATCAGGTGAGTTTCTTCTCATCCTCACCACTCAGTCTGTTAGATTTACTAAGGAAAAAAACCCGAAAACCTCTTTAATCAGACTTCTACTATGATTAGCTTCTTTTGATGGACAACATCAAGGCAGGAAATCAAACAGGAAAAGCTCTCACCAATTTATTGCCGTTGGAAGTCAGATGTCTGGGTACAAAATCTGAACTGATCCAAAGATTTCTGTGCGCCAGTTCAACCCATTTGTGCAATGTCACAAAAAATAACCCTATGCTCAGAGCAACTGCAGCAGGGGCGGAAGGGTAGGAATGGCCAAGGAGAGCGAAGACTCTTGACTTCGAACAGTAAGATGAACTGCAATCTGTTAAAACTGGTTTTGACAGGTAAAAGTGGGTACATAAGAAACAAAGGAGAGAGGACATCACACCAAAGATGCCAAATATTGATTGTGACCTTTTACAGAAGAACACTTTCATTGCATGAACAAGGTGTCTATGTAGTTAAAAGGCCAATCAACGCTGAAGGTATTTTTTCTTCCCCTTGCCAAACGTTAATTTGCACTGAGCGATTCACAGGGACTTTACAAGGATCACAGCCTTCCACAGAAATGTCCTTCATACCTCCACCGAGTTGTGAAAAACAGTTTTTATGATTTAAAGGGAGTCATATGTATTATTTCTTCTGTCTCCATTTCTAAAGACATCAGAGATGGTTAGGTGATTTTGATGTGTCTCTCCCCTCTCTTTACATTCCTCATATGTTGCTCATTTTCTCCATTCCATTTGGGTTACAAGCCATCCTCTGTCATGTCCTGTTTCATGATCCTTTACCCTTGTACTCCATATTGCTGTTTCACTTCAAAAGGGGTTTCTGTCTCACAGAGGAGAGAAACAAGGGCATCTCCAGAAAACACCGCAGTGATCTACAGAGCTGTTACTACAGCAGAAGAAACTTTGCCCTACTCAAACGGGCTACATTAGCTTCTGCAAACAGGAATAACAAACATTTTTTATTTTGAAAGGCTTTTTTCCTCGCTAACTTTCTAGAGTTTTTGAAAGACAGATATAGATTTGAATGGATTTTATTTGTTTAAAGCTTTGGTTTTGAAGCCATCCATTTATAAAAAGGGAAATTAAGAGGAAAAATAGGAAAATGGCACATTAAAACAGGAAAATGGCATGACTAAAACTGACTGTGGTTAAAGAATGACAATTTAAAAGCAAAAGAAACAAAAAGTTCAGATTAAAGGGAGGCAAAATTAATACAAAGTCTAAATCATTGAAATAGTGACACAGAGTTGCCCTCCTTTCAATCACATATTGCAAATGCTTCCATGTAAGCCCCTACTTCATGCTATTCACCAGATTTTTGCACTTTCCTTTACGATGAATGATGTCCTGATTCTACAGTACCTTCTACTACGACACTTCTGAATAGAGCTAAGCTGCTGTAAAAACTGTTTTAGAGTGTTTTATGGAAAAGAAGAAAATACCATGTGAATCCATGCTGAGGTTGTCCCCTGAAAAATCTCTTCTACCATCTGGCAGTCTGGGGTTAATGGTTGGACCTGATGATCTCAAAAGATTTTCCGACCTAAATGATTCTATGATTCTACCAACTCCCCCCTCCTTCAGCCTGTACCCACCCTACCCATACCAGGGTTTTTTAGAGAAAACCCTGTGGACTCAGTACCTCTGCCTCTGGGCTCGCCTTCCCTTTCTTCAGAGGAAGTGGGGTGGAGAAACTGGCAACTGAGAAATGACTTTGCTTCTGCTGCTGCTGAGCTTTATGTCTCCTTGCACAGGTACACCCAAAGGAAGGGCAAGAAAGGAGACCTGGGAGAAACGTGCACGCCGCGTTGTTTTGGCCTGGAGCAGGGCACTCAGGACACAGCGCTGCTGGAGCCTTACTGCAGAGTCAGCAGACATTGCCTCTCCAGCACAGGCATGCCCTGCGTCATCTCCCAGACCAGAAAGTCCAAGGGCAACAAGACAGCCGGAGCTCCTCAAGACTGTATAAGCTACTGTCCTGGGCATTCTTCATTCATGTGGAATTTCTATCCGCTAACTCTGAGGTGTGCTTTCTCTCCTTGGCAAGCGCAGCACTTGTTAACATCACAGGGGCGAGTTGAACTGTGTGTAGGTGTGATTTAATGCTCCAGTGAGCTCTAGCACTCACTCAGCCCCTCATTTGAGAACAGAGACTCCCATTTTCTCCTTTTGACGCTGATGCATGTCGCCTTTGGGACCCAATGTGTGGAAACGGGATCACGTCAAAGGGAAGGCACACAATTATGAACAAGTTCGATTTTTTTTCTAAGATGGTATCTGGGAGTTTAATCAACCTTCTGCATCAATAATATAATCTGCCTGTAAAATACCTGCTGAGCACTGCAATCCGGTGGCCACCAGCCATTCCAGGCAGCCTTTGGGTGAACAGGAGTCAGCAGAGAGGCAGGACCAGGATGGCAAGACTGTGCTTTGGCTTTATGCAGGAGTGCTGCAGAGCACCAGGGAGAGCTTGTTCTTCCTTGCAGCTCCCTGAGGGTTACGAAGTAGGAAAAGGGATGCCAGATAAACCCTATAACGTTATTTCCCTGCCCCCCGGGTCCCCAGGCCATTGTACCCAATACTGACATTTGTAGGAAGTCCACCAGTCTGGGAAATGCGAAGATTCCCATAATGCTGGTGAATCTACAGATTTTGAACTGTAAGCTGTCCTCTATTCACCTACTGTTCAGTAGTAAGCATATAGGTGTTAGCATGGAAAGCTTGTTTGCACAACCTGTGTGATACCACACCTTCAGCTCTCTGCCCTTCCCACTTCACAGCAAAATAAATCATCTGCTCAAAATGTCCCCACCTACGGCCGGAGGCAGACAGATTCTCTGCTGCACCACAGCTGGCTCCTGTGGCAGCAGTAACTTAACACAGCTCTAAGTTACCTTGGCAGCCATGATTTACAACAGTATTTCAGTGAATCTAATCAGAAGTGTGAATACTCCCCTCCTATCTGGCACACATCGTTGGCGTTCTAATTATTCACACATTTTGGCAAGCATTATGGTGTTCCCCTACCAAGCTCCTAATCCCTGCAGATCAGTTAAAATAAATGAAAGAGAGAATCAAAAGGCACTTAAAAATTCAACGGTTCTCTAAATGGGTTTGAACAGGCTCCAGATTATCAGTGGTTGCAGTTGACTAGCACTTAAAATTAGGCCCTCCCTCTCCCACACACCTCACATTTCCCCTTCTCATTTGAAGGAACTGTCTGCCATTCTGATTCCTGGATGTACCAAAATGTCTAAATGAGTAAGCCGGGAAAATATATGCATATCACCTACGTTCAGTATACACTGCAAAACTCTGGGGTTTGTAATCCTGATCTGAAGCTATTAACTGCAATGAGAACAAATCACAATGTTCTAAGCAATCCCAGAACACGCTAATTCGGGAAAGTGTGCTAACAACACAAGTTTTCCTTTTGTTACTTCTGTGTGGAGGAAATGCCCCAACACCGGGGAACGAGTTGCTGTCTTACAAAAGAGCTGTAACACTGCGATCTATCCCATTTGCAGGCATTAAAAATGTATATTCCTTCCCTTGGCACATCCCTCCTCTAGCCTGCATAGGAAATACCTGCAGAAGAGTCCTCCTGCCGGTGTTACCCTCTCAGGCAGGCTACTAACTACACACTGCCATTTTGCCAGCTCTTTCTCCCAAAGTCTCCAACGCTGCCACAAGTGCCTGTTGCTGGCCAGGCTGGCCACCCGCACAGCACCAGGACAGCCCCCGCTTCTGCAGGTCTCCCAGTGCTTATTGCTCTGCGGCCACCGGCACCAGGGCTACCCCTCGGCCTCACCCTTGCGGCCCCTCGCTCCTTCCCTGCATACGATTTTCTGCTCCAGCTATTCTCCGTGACCCAGTAAGCAGAGCTGGGAATAAACTATAACCTCTCCACTTCAGGTAGTTTAGCATTTTGGTCTCAAAGCCAGTTTTCTGGTGGACCTACCGTCACTCACACATATGCATGCACACACACACATTTACACTGTAATACTTTTATATTCCACTGAGCTATTTTTCAGCCAGCCATTTATAGGAGAAAAGACTGCTTTATACTGCACAGTTCTTTTCCTTCTCTCTTACTTGCTCCCAGGTGCCTTATATAACTGTGATGCTTTTGTTACTGCACCAGCATCATACCAATAAAACCAGCACCCACACATGTCTATTTATTAAAGACTCCGACCATTTACGTACCTCTGTGTTCTGAGGAAACACCGAAGGAGTAAAAATGTTGATGTTTCACACGTATGAAATAACACAGGACGGGTCAGCACCTCAAAATGACTCTTTCTCAGGTATCACCGTGGAAACAGGCCAAAATAAATCTCCCCATTACTAACAGCAAGGGTCTTGGAGTGACACTCATAGTGAAATGTAGAACCAAAAGGAAAGGGGAAAATGCTAACAAAGTTGTACGCGAACAAGATTCTAGTAAAAAGGATGTTTTCACGCTTTTGTGTAGGCTGCAACAATGAGAGACTAATTTCTTATTTGGTGTAAATCAATATAGTATCATTAAGCTCATTAGGATTTTGCAGATTTACAGAGAATGGAGATCCGTATGGTATTGTTCTCACTTTCCACTTGTTAGGAGAAAGAGATGGAAATGGTTGGTCATGCATCAGTAACACAGCAGTTCTAGTGCACTGGTAGCTGCAAGCCTGTTCTAGAGGGCAGGGAAGAAGGAAAGCAGAAAAAATGGAAAGATGAAGACGTGGAGAGGGGGAAATGTGAGTGAAAGAATGACATGCGGTGTCTGAAGGCTTTTCCCATATGCAGGAGCTCCTCACCGCTCTCATAGAACAGCCCTTTTGTCTGGCAGTTCTAGTTGAATGTATCCACTCAATGACAAAGTCATTCACATAAATGCTATTTTCTTGAACGCTCTGAATCTTTTGAAATCAGCTAGTAAAGGCATTAATATATCTGTATGTATTCACAAGTAATTTAATTATGAAGACAAATACTGTTGGCTACATCTAACTTTCAGTCTTCCATGTACACATTTCAATCTATCAACTATTTTCCATCTTTATTTTTAACATGTAGTCTTTATTTTTTTATTAATTTCTTAATATTCATCAGAGATCTGCTGTGTTAGGCACAGCATAGCCACAGCATTCAAGAAGAGGCTTTGGACGCTGAAGACTTTATAGATAAGGGCCCCAATTATGTGGCTTCTGTGAAACCTGCACCCCATATCCAAGACAGTAGCACATACTTGCAGACTCAGGGCTGACTGATGAAAACAAAAGCTAGGGAGTGACATGGGGATAGCAAGGAAGAAGTGGCAATAGTTAGGTAAAGCACACAGAGGGAGCAAGTTTCCATTATTGTCACCTAAAGGCTCCATCTTTGTGGTCTTGTTCATGTACAATGCCCCACTGCCTTAAAGCAGACAGCAGTTGAGAAAAAAGCAGTTTCTTTTTCTTTGGTCTTCAAAACCAAATTACATTATTTGCCCTCTTGCAGCTTGCATAAGGCCAGCAAGAACCTATGAAGGGGGTGTACATTCCACATCGTGCGCTGCGGTTAATACAAAAGCATGTGATTGTGTGTCCACGGGTCTGGTATGAATTATTGCCGAACAACATTCCTCATTCATGAGTGCAGTCAAAACATTAAGGAGATCTAAATTTTCTTTTTAAGATGCACTCAACTTCAGTAGACCCTGTCAATAAACTGTTTCTGGAATGATTTTTTAAGATTGTTAGCAACAGAACAAAGTTATCTACAACACATCTGTATTAAGATTGAACCCAAGTAGATTTTTAGATAAGATATATTAATGACTTATATTTATATGGCAGCTCAAAGTGTTTCACAAATATTGATGAATTAAAGCCTCATGACAGACTTCAAGCAGGACAATGTTAACATACCCTATTTATAGATGGAACTGTAAACTCTGCCAAGAGATATTCAGAGATTAAACGATTTGCTTAGGGTCAGAAAGTCATGAACAGCACTCTGGAGTCACATGCCGCTACCCTCGTCAAAACACACGACTCGCATCAGGAGTGATCAGCCACCAACGCAAACATTCACAAACCCTGACTTTACTCCAGGAGGTAACCACAGCATTCACATGCTAGAAGAACAAAAGTTCTGCTCTCGTTTTCCTCATTACATCCTATTTAGCCCTTGCACAAGAATAAAAAATAATCATAACAAATAAATAAATGCATAGATTTGGCCCACTTAATGGCAGATGGCTTTATTTATATTCTTTGTGCCAGGAACAATGGCAGCCTATTATCTGCCCTTCAATATGATAAATGTATGTAAACTGGAAATGTCTATAGCTCATAACGGATAATGGCTTGTACCTTTAGTGCCTTAAAGCAAGGCAACTTTATGCCATGACTCCTTGCCTAGCAATAACGTTACATTACATGCTCTCAAGGAGAAAAAGGAAGAGAAGGAGAAGGAAAAAAAAAATCGTGCCATTTGACTAAAAATGTGAAAGTATTCATTAGATGCACTGCCATGTCCAGCGAGTCTGAGGGATCCTGTGATTTCTCTCAGTAGCTCACAAACAACAAAGAGACAAACAAAAATCCTGCCGTGGGACGGGACATCGGGTATTTTTACCACATAACACATTTCTGTATTGGATGTTTCTTACCCATCCACTCATACTTGGCATTGTATTTGGGTATCGCGCACATCCAGATGTATGTTTAAAGGGTGGTGGGTATTTGTGAAGTCTTAAATGGCAGAGGGCCTTCCCTGAGGGAGAAACGAGGGCCACCCTACTGCCACAGTGCCACGCAGAGAGGCTCACACCGCTCCCCCCTATTATAAGCCTCAAATTGGAAAAGGATATTAAAACGAAGAGAAAAGAATTCTAATCACAGAAAAAGGTGGGGTAGAGCCTTACAAAACCCACCTAAGAACAAAGTTAAGAGTGACGGGCATGAAGCCTGCCCCGCTGTAAGCTGAAACCACAGGAGGAACACCTGGGCCACAGGCAGCGTGAATCCAACACACGTGTTACTCCACACAGTCTTTACAATGTAGAGATCCTACACAAAACGCAAGGCAACACACACACTATTGCGTGGCTGTATGTAACAGACTGAGCACAAAACCCCCCGAAGGTTCTTCCAGAGAACCCCCTGGTGAGAGCCTGGGACAGGAACCTGCACGGTGTCTGCCACAGGTAGCACAACTCGAATCGCACGGCGACCTGAGCCCCCACGCAGCTCGGTCACGACCCAGAGCCAGCTTCCACCACGCTGGCAGAGCGATGTACTCAGCGGTCTCCTCTGGTCGCTCTGGGGACAGTGACACTTGCATCTCCCTCTAACTTGGTGTATTACGAGGCAGCGCCATGGCCAGGGAGGCACCACGGGCCTGCCACGGCACCACAGGCCTGCCATGGCACCACGGGCCTGCCATGGCACGCGGCGGCGGCAGCAATGGCACCTCGCTTAGGGTGCAGCTTTGCGGAAGATCATCAGCGGAGGAATCCCGTCGTCTGTCACAGCAGCGGTATCGAACTGCTCGGCGCTGAACAAATGGGCTCGATTGCAAACCTGGCTGCACTTTTCGATAGAAGCTGCAGACTGAAAACACCGCTTGCCTTTTATTCTATGTGGGATTTTCTTTTCCTCTTTTTTAACTTAGCAAATGCCATGGTGCACTCTCGTTTTCGATTTTAATGGCTAAAGATATGCACGCAAAAAGCATCCTAATTACTGCTTTCCTGGCAGACACAGCCATTTCCTTGGGTCTTTATTGCCATTAGTTTTCCTCACCGATTTATCCTTAGCTACTCTCTTTGCATCTTCCTCGCCTCCCCTGAGCCCTTTCCTCCTCGCTTCTCAAGACTTGTCAGCACGCCTCCAATCCCCAGGAGAGATTGAAGGCCTTGTAAAACCCACTGCGCAAACAAGCATTCCTGTTCATTTATCACATTTAGCATGCGCACTTCCACACTCATCAAAACCAAGCCTGAGCTCGCTAAGTCATTTCCCTCTCCCAATTACAAATTAGTCCATTAGGCTGTCTGCAGTAGGCCCTCTGTTGCATCTTGGTAATGGCTTCTGAGATTTCCATCATAATCGTAATGGCTCCCTGTGCAGCCATGAGGGCAGATGGAGGCCGCTCGTGGGTAATGAGGTATCACACTACCAAAGGGCACAGCTCTGGGCTCATTATTTAGTCTTGGCTGTTTTGTGAAAACAACAACAAAGGTAAAATGCTGAAGGGAACACTTTAGCATATTAAATTAACACTTCTTGAAATTTCTCTCTGTAAACATGCCATATTTTTTCTTTATGAAACATCCCATGTGTCTGAGTGTACGACAGGAGGGAAGAGGGAGGAGGGGAGAAGGGACCACAGAGACGGTACGTGCTGCCATGTCCTCCCCGCGCAGCAAGCCTCTCCCCGTGGGCACTGCGGGCACTGAGCTGGGAACACGAGGCCAGCCCTGAGGACCTCAGCTGGCCACGGGGCCGACAGAGGGTTCAATGCACCCGGCCCTTTCCTATGATCCGGCCTGCGAGTTCCCATGGGAGCTGTTTAGCACCAACCGCTCCAGATGATTTGAGCCGTCTCTAAAGGCAACATCTCCAAGGGATGTATCTGCTGGGCTGGTGGCTTGGTTGGACCATCTGGGCCCACTGCTAACTGTGGGACTTGGCACTGTGGCTGTCCCTTTTGCAGCGGCAGCCAAGGCTGGGTCATATCGAACATGCCCAGAGCTGTGAACATCCCTCATGAAGATGGCACCCTTAAAATAAAAAGGTGAGACCCTGTGAGACAACCCTCTGCCTACCTCCACCTCCAGCAGCATGGAGGGGCCGGCACAGCACTGCAGCCTCCACTCACACCCTGGTGCTGAGGGATGCGGAGCCCAGCAGCTAACTTATTTCAGAAAGAGAAGCAACGTTTAAGACAAGCAGGTTAAAATCAATATCAATTAGACACTCTTTGAACATTGCAGCTCTCTTTAGATTTTGTGTATTGGATGTGAACTGTT
The DNA here is from genome assembly GCF_015220075.1 of Falco rusticolus. Lineage (NCBI taxonomy): Eukaryota > Metazoa > Chordata > Aves > Falconiformes > Falconidae > Falco > Falco rusticolus. The sequence continues at coordinate 24,969,045 of NC_051187.1, read as the reverse complement.
GCTAATTTGACTTTGTTCCCAGCGGTGCAATAGCGTTCAAATATCAAATCCTACTGCATAGTGGAAGTTAGGGACAGTTAAGACGAAGGATCTCCTCCCTTCTCACTGGAGCTGGGCTTAATTTGTTTTCTTTGTCTTTTTTTTTTTATTTATTTGTTTTTACCTAGCTCAGATCACAAGACAGGAGAGGGTACGGGGAATGCACGTGGGGAATGGATGGGCAGTTTCCATCCCTCTCCCTCACACAACTTCAAATGCTTTTACAAGAGTAAGTCTGCAGGAGAAAAAAAAAAAAAAAAAGTAATAAATGGCTTTATAGGTCTGGCACCTTACGGAATTTGCCTAAATGTCAGCCAACGCACATACAGAAAAAAGGCAAATCAATCAGCGAAGGGAGAGATTGTCACAGACCTCTCTTCTCTTGCAGGGTGCATCCCCACCCACAACCCGAGAGCTGGAGTGCAGCTCCCACAGGGAGATGCCAGAGCGACCTAAGCATTTTTCTTCAGGGTGTTTTCCTTGAGTCACTGAGCAACACATCCCGTGCCCCTTCCTGACAGTCCTCGTGGAGCTAGCTGCGCTGTCTCCATTGAAACACATCTCTAGAAGTTAGATAGCAAGCAAATACAGAAAAATATGTTTCACATCTGAAATACTGTTCGTATAGGAAAAAAAAGCAAGCCAGACCAGTGATTCTTGGAGATAAGAGGAGTGCAAATAGAAAGTTAGCAGGCAGATTGCTATCCAACTCTGCTTTGGTGAGCAGTAAAACACAAATTTATGAGCCGGGTTTTGTTAAAGTCAGATATGGATTTTTGAAAATGAAAAGGATGGATGGGGGGATGGCAGTGAGACATTTAATCAATGTCATAAAAATGTAACATTCATTGGTCTCCTAAAATGAAATTAATAATCTGTGTAGAAGTATCATTAGGAGATAAGTGACATTTTTAGGCTTTGATTTGTAACTTGTAACAAATCTTACTTCCACATATTTCAAACATTCTTAGTGATATCCATCTTTATTAAAACATACCAAAACCTTTTCACCTCAGCTAGAGTGGCCCATCAAGCATTTTTTCCCCAGCATAATATCCTTAAGTAAAGAGATACATTATCAGGCACAGACTTCCCAGTAATGAAGGCAGGAAGAGACATGCTCCGTACCATATTCAAATTAAATCAGGGATTTCAATACTCCCTGATTATCAGGGAGTCTTGTCTTTCACTAATAAATTTCTCCTTCATCCCAGGCACAGGCTTTCTAAGCTCTCTCTGAACTGATCAGACATTTCATTGTACGCAGAAGGGCAAAAATAAGGTGTGTGCATGTGGGGAGGAGGAGTGCGGGGTGGAGGGATAAAAAATTAGGCAAGTCTGCCAGATAAATGATTGGAAATATTACATGAAAAGGCAGCCTTATAGGAACATAAATCTGATTCACATGCCCTGCTGAATTTAGGAGGATTTGGGGGAAGGAGTAGCTAATATACAGAGGCTTATTCTCCTTACATTTAACGTCAAGGTATTTTGCATCAAAGTATTTTCATACATTTTAATGGAGCTACCTTTGATTTGTACCAGCTAAGTAAGAAGAGAAACTGAAGTCCAGAGCACGGATTACTAAGTACCAACTCTCAGACAGGAGGGGAGATGACATGCTCCCTCTCCCTCCTCTTGCCTTTTTAAACATAAGGCACAAAAGGGCAACAGGAAAGGTGGGTTTTTTGTTGATGTTGGTTGTTTGTTGTTGGGTTTTGGTTTTTTGTATTTTTGGTTTTTTTAATTAGCAACAGAATCACAATCAACTTGTGCAGCCGGAGAGTGCGCATCTTTTCTTTGTGGATCCCTGTCAAACATATTCTAATTAAGCTGTTTCTGCTTCCACTGTGGAACAAGAGGAGGATGACGGCAGGGAAAAGTTGGTGAGAGTTATCACTGCACACATTCAGAAGTTACAGAGATAAAGGATAACCCCCGTGTTGTGGCTGTGACAACAATAACAGATAGAGTCCCCTGCTGAGACCCAGTGTGCTGGAGCCTGGCATATCATCCTTGCCTCAAAGAGAATACAGTATCAACAGCAAAGGGAGATAAAGAGAGAATCACAATCCTATCTATAAATGGAAACTGAGGCACAGAGAGAGGCCATTCTTTGCCCAGTATCACAAAGCTGGTCTACATCAAAATCGAGTGCCACACCTAATTCTCCAAAGTCCCAGTTAAGTGCCTTAATCAAAAACTGCTTCAGGGCCTAGAGAGAATTGTCCTTTATATTAATTATCCTTTACATTGAAGAGTCACTCGGAAAGTGTTCTTGTTTTTACTACTAGGCCAACTTCCAAAGGGTCCCACTTAATAAAACATTCAATGCTTCACAAGGGATTTTTGGCCAGTATTGTTACCACCTTTGGTTCTAATTGTGTTATCCCATAATTGCTCTAGCACGTGAGAAAAGGACATTTCTTTTATTTATACAGCTAAATCTGTACAAATTTAGTATCCACCTATGTGGGAAATTGGTGACGCTCTTGTTGCCGTACTGATGTCCCCCTCTCACTTAGCCTCTTTTGGATTCAAAGTAACAATTTAAAATAAAATGTCCAATAACATAAGCGATCACAAGAAATATCTGACCATTTCCAAACATCAAGACAGTATTTTTACACATGCCCAAGGGCTTTGGGCTCCGAAGTTCCATCAAGAATGGCTCAGGCTGCCGATCCACAGGTTTGGGTGTAATGCATCTGGGGTCTCTCCATATTCGGAATTATTTTACTCACAGGAGAAAACTACACATAGCAGTATACATGTGCACATCTATAAATCACATTCACAACCTCCCCAGCTAAAAGCCTTAGACCATAGTCAGCTGGCCTTACAGCTTCCGAGAGGGCTCACACGGCCACATCAGGAATGTCACAGGTCACTGATTGCAAACGGACACACACCAATTTCATAACGTCAGACCGGGCACGCAGCTGCCCTATTTCATTCTTTCCCTCTGAAGTCCCACCTACTGACAGGTATTGAAAACAATGACTTGGTAAATCACACCATATCCCCTTATTATATTTTTTGCATACTTTGCTTTTCACTGGAATTATTTATTGAAAGAAAAAAAAAACAAAGGCCCCTCCCTTTGAGAAGGTTAGGTCTTTGCTCAAGCCCACAGATTTTAACCTCATAAATATTCCCAGCTATAAGATCTTATTAAGAAGGTATGTCTCCCAAGAGCATAAAACCATCAAGCTGTAAATTTTATTTAATTTCCCATGAGATTTCCTAGCCTCATACATATAATTAGAGTGCAGTATAGAGCACTTTTTGTGTTTTGTCAATAAATCACTAGGGAACAATCAACGTTTAAGAGGACAAGCTTTAATGATTTTTCAGACCCCTAAGCAATCATGCCTGCTACAGTGGCAAGCTGGTCTTTAACTTTCTCTAACTAGGATTGTGGACTGTAATGTTAGATAGGGTCCCAAACACTTAATCCTATTAGACTCCGCAGCCCAGACAATCATAGCCTATACCCCAGGGACATATTGATTTTGATTTGGTTGACAGATAAGACTAGCCAAGCTACTGTAGACTATGCTTTATTAAGTGTTTACAAATTAAATATCTTAAGGTCTGTACAAGCACAACTCTGCCGCACAGCCAACTGCAGATTTGCAATTACCTGTGCAGATGGACACAAGATGACTCCCCATCAATCACCCAGAGCACCTCTTACAGAGTGCAACCCGACAAGAGGCGCCAGCCTGTGCCTCACTCGGGAAGACGCAAGGTGTTCTTATCTCTGCTTCAGTACAGCCTCTAGAGAAACTGAAGTCTTCTTGCAAAACTTTTGTTTGAGGTAAAATATCTTAGGATTGTCCTTGTCAGGAGGAACTCATCAAGGTGTATTTCAGTATTGAGCCATGACAGAAATGGTGTCATATTTTTTAAAAAGGCAACACTCAATTATTTTGCCCTCTCTATTCTTTATCTTAACTCACAAACTGCCCATGCTTCCCGTACTGCTGCAACAGCCTTTATTCGTTCTGTCTAATTCAGCCTACTTGGGCGCTCTTGGAAGTTCCTACATGTACAGTGTAGACAGAGATAAAGCATTCTTTCATATGCAGATTGTCTGTGACTTTTCGAAAGACAATCCCATTCTGTGTTACAAAAAAAAAAATAAATTAGATATTGTAGATGATTCAGAGGAAAAAATGCACATAATCAAATTCTTTCTTGCATGCATACCATAAAATAACTTTTACACCTGGGAGAGCTGAATGAGTATATTTCTGATTCGGCACTATTTTACCCTTGACTTTGCACTGATGTCAATGACAGGAGAAAAATAACTGCAGAGAATTGGATGCAAAGAATTCATAAATTTACTGAAAAGAAATATCTGAAAAAGAGAAATTGCCTTCCCACACTATACAATACATGGCAGCATACAGAACTACCTGGGTCAACAGACAGGACGGTTTTTCTGTACCCTGAATTACCCTTGTGATCTCAAGTGGAAACCATCTTATAGGCACTGAATGCACATTAAACACTTGAGCTTTTCATCGTATAATTTGATAATCACACCAACTATACTATCAGGCAAAAGTCTCCCAAGTACTTTAAATATGTTAATGAACCAAGATTTTATCTATAGTCTTATACAGCTTGCACAAATCTATAAATAGGCTTATCTCAGGGTTATTGCTGTTATAAATTAATTATGGAAATGTCAACCAAATCAGGTACATGCCAAAGGAGTAATGGGGAGAGCAGTGATTTGCAACAGAAGATTCAGATACCGGGTGACCTGCATGAAGGGTTCACAGCCCCTGGCAGCAGTCCACAGGCTTCAAGGGAATTTAACCTTGAAGAATACAGTTAAAATTGGTTTTCATATGAGTAATTGACAGTGGCTGAAGAAGTGGACTGAGTTAGGGAAGAGTTATGGCACTGTTTTCTTTTAGGATCTCATTCCTTAACCATGTTTTTTCCTTTTAGGCACTGGGAGCTGCAGAGCAAAGGGTCCGAAGGTTTTGGTTTTGTATTTCTTTGGATCTTTTCTCAGGGAGGAAAGGCGAGGAAATGGAGATCAGGGACCTTGATATAAATGTCGCCTTTACCAAACTATGCCAAAGCTATGTCTCAGGAACAAAATAGTTACTTAAAAGGAAAATCCCAATCAAATAAAAATTACTGTTTTCCCACTTAGATTTGAATATCTATTTATTTATAGGGACAACAACAGAAGTATGCGAGTCCTGAATATCAGAAGAAATTTAATGTGTGCATCTCTGCACTTATACTAGATCTAACCCAAATGGCACTCTAAGAAGGTTGAGAGATCTATCAGAGCACAACAGCTACTTCGATTCTAAATGCCATGTTACTCCTAGTATTTATTCTTTACACTGTGATTGGACCTGTGAACTCTGGCTGTGGGTAAGGACTCTTATTACATCAACTGCTTCACAAACTGAACAAAAAAATCACACATGCCCCAAACACCTAGTATCAAAACAGGAAACATTCTTCATCTTCCACAGGTAACGCCTATCATTTTATTTCATCAGAAAACAGTTTTAGAAGGTTGTTTTGTTTTTCTTTTTATTTCTGCTTTTCTTATCATTCATAAAATAGGTTGGCATCACTGATGAGGAAATGATAAAGAAAAAAGTAGGACATTCATGAATGAAATAACACATTATAATGTGCCAGCAATGCTGAAATTTTGGCCTGTCAAATATCTGCGTATATTCTCTTAGTTCTGAAAGTTAATGCAAGGAGCTGTTGGTTATATATAGCTTCAAAAATAAAATCAAAGGCAAAAAGGAAACGCTACTTTTACAGTGATTAGCGTTGGCAGTGTTTGAGCACCTAGTCCTGTTCTGCTACAACTGATCTAAAGTAATTACAGAACTCATCCCAAAGAGCCTGCAGAAACCAGAGTCTCCTTCACCAGGAATTTAGAATATAATTTAGAAGGAATTCTGGGCAACGGAGTTCTGTCTCCCAGCTAGGATCCACTTGTGTGTGACAGAAACATAAACACATTTCTGAAAGGGGTTGCTTCTAGACTATCAGATAATCTCAGGATGCTTGCTTTATTGTTCTGGCTACATCAATATAAATGGATTAAACAAAACGCTTCCTATTGCTAGCTAGGACACGGTGCTCTAGCTGGTCAAATATAGATCTGATTGTAATGAACCGGGTCCTTGTGACCTGCAGGCTATGTTATTATAGTTCACTACTCCTGAATGTGAGCTACAGAGAGCGGCCAATGCAATGATAACCAGATTGACCATTTATCAGGTCAGTTCTCGCCTCATAATTGTGGCCCACCTCAAATGCCAGGAGTCAGTCGATGTCTCAGACTGTGAGTCTCAAGATGCTCCACAGAAATGATTGAATAGCTCATGTATATGCCTCTCAGCTGGAGAAAAAGAAAACACTGCCAAGCTGGCTGAGTCTCCAACAATATTAGTATTAAGTAAGAAAGTCTCTGGGAGAAGAGAATTGAGATTCTCTATGTAACACTCCTACTGCTACAATTCACAAGTGGGAAGACAAAATGTCCAAAGACCTGATTATCTTAAAACAAAATACCATTTAATTTCTTCCTTCTGACTCTAATGAAGATATTGATGGTAAAACATGGAAAACAGAGGTTGAGTGAAATAGACTGTTCCACAGGGCAGGAGGCAGAAAGGAATAAAGTCGTCAATGAGCCATTTATGGACTGTTCCAATTCGGATGGATCTCTCAGTGCCACAGGAGCAGCGTGTCACCTGCACGCTATCAAAACACAGATGAAATCTCTGAACTATGGTGGAAACAACATTTAAGTGGAGCTTAGATTCTTTGCCGGCTCTCTGCACTGAAGGAGCTTCAACCCCACACACTTGCCCTTCTAAGACACAAGCACCGTACTTTGGTTTAAATACTAGAACTGTGGAAGCTACACAAGATTAGCGAACAGTTTGTGAAATTCTGCACTGCAGCATCTGCTACTGGTCCTATTCATTAAAAATTAAGCTGTATTACAGAAATTAAATTCATATCTACTAATGGCTTCATATTCTGATTAGATAATGGACTGAAATTCTCAGTGAAAAAATTACAGCATGAGGCAATTTTCAACAGGTGAAGTCCGGTTTTAAGGACTTTGATAAATTGCTAAATATTTCCTGAAAAGTAACTATGATTTATAAATACACTTCCTCGTTCTACTGCAATAGGGTGCTGGATACCATCACCCCAATCAAACATTCAAATGAAATCTGTATAAAGCTTGTGCAGTTCCTCCAGCAACAGTGTGGGATGCCTGAAATAAAGCAGGTAACCTCTGGCAACCTTGTCCTGACTTGTGTTTGACATGGTAAATGGTCACCCTTTCACTCAGCCTCTACACATTTTCTTTTCATTGGTGCCTACACATCTTTAAATAAAACTGCAAATATTTGTGTGCCTCGCAAGAGCTGCCACCACCATCACATGTGACCCTGTCAAATCACATTATAATTTCTAGCGGTGTCACAGTATTTGTGGACGCCAGCATGGAAGGCAGCATCAGGCTGTCCTGTGATCACTTTCCATAACCTCCTGCCATAGATATGTGATGCAGGTTCCAACTTGTTGCTGGCCTGGCAGCTGTGTGGTTGTACTCTTATGGAAAGCATTTAGAGAATAACTGGTGATGCAGGATTCAAGGAGCCTGGAAATACAGATTAAAATATCACCTCATACTCACGATCTCCCCATTTACTGCTCCTAAAAATGTTAACTAGGTTGAACCGGGCAGACATACCATGGAGAGACCGTGTGGAGATTGATCATATTCTGTTCCCTACGACCTGGTCAAAACTACTGCTCATAAACAGAGCAGGGATTTGCTAACTATGCAGCTTTGGGGCCAAGCCGTTACGGCTTATTCAAAACAGGCTAACAAGTACTCTGGTTACATCCTGGAATTCATAAAACTTTTGAAAGTGTTATATTGGTCTTGTAAAAGTGGAATGTGTGTGTAGTATATTCTAAAGACATCTAAATGTTAAGCATTTCACATAAGGCTGTGGAAAAAGCTTGTCTTCCCCCCTCTGTTTTGGCATTAAATGCTACTCATGGCTAATGAAAAGCAGAGAAGTGCCGGCCTGCATACCTAGGCCGTCAAACTACATTAAAACAAAAGATCAGCCTGAGGTAGGGGAGAGTGATCTTAATTACAATAGAACCCATGGACAGCACAAACCTCATACCCAGCAGAGAGTGTCAGAGACTATGGAGCTTGAGTCATGATATCCAGGTGCTTCTGGGTCCTGATCCAAACCCACTGAAAACCTTAGCAAGGTTTCCCTGGGCTTTGGATCACATTTCTGGCATGCACACCTATGCTTATGCTGCTTGGGGACATGATGGATGATTAACATTGCCACTGACCTGGCTGATGTAGTGGAAGGAATGACCCAATACCTTCTTGAAACTTGGGCCTGAAGTGGTTAAAGACTTCTGAAATGTAAAGGAGGAGTTCTCTTTTCCATTTATCCGAGCTAGGAAAGGGCTGAATCCCTTTTATTTATTTCAGAAAACCACAGGTGAGATGTATTTTTCTTATGGCTCTGGAGTAGCAAGGGAAAAGGAATGCATAAACATGAAATGTGGAAAAAGGGGAGTCCATGCTAGTGCACCATGGTAAATTAGATGACTTAAAACTGGTATTTTCCATTAAAAAAAACAACAACAAAACCAAACCACACTTCTACCATCTCTGAGAAAATACAGGTCACTGTCATTTACACCTTACCAGCAGCTCTAAAGGAATGTAGAATTACCTGCCTTGAAATGAAATAAAGGCTGTCGTGAGCCAGAAAAAGGGAGTCCAAGGATGAAGAGACAGAGCCCAGTCAACCTGCAATCAAGCCTGACCCGAGGATGCGCTGTCTCTAGACACATGCATACATCCTGGGAACGGGAGATCCATCTCATACTCAACAGGTTCATAAGGGTGTTTGATTCCTTTTATTCCCCCAAAAGCCACAGACAGTGCTTTGCTGCAACTGGCCAACCATGTTCTAATTAAGCAATAGTAGTTTCAGCACAGACTATTTCCTGGGGATTAATGACCAACAGAGAGGCAGTTGATGATCTGAGGCCCATTAATGCCAGTTAGTCATTAATCCCCAGCTATACCCTGCATCTAAGTCATTACAGATATTATTAGATTGGGGTACAGACTTCTTATATGGATACATATTATCGGTTTGAGTGCTTGACGTTGTTGCAAGGCTTTGCTTTGCTTGTAAGCTGAGGGAGAGGCAAGAGGAAGTAACATTTCTGATTATGAAGGTTTAAGCCTCAGAAAATCAAACTTCCTCTGAGTTCAGATAAGCTCCCTAATCTCTCTGCAACTAAATCACATCACCCTGAAAGGGGAAAAAGGATTACCTCTTTACAAGATATGCAAATAAATAACCAGAAATGTAAGCTTCCGCTTGTCAGAGTATCATACTGTTTACCAACCTCATACTTTGCTCCAGAAATGATTAAAAATTAAAAATAAAAAGACAAAAAACAGGTGATAACAACAAAGGGCTGAAGTACAGTAACACACAGGTGTGTCACACCCTCTGAGTTTCTCTACTTTATGTGCCACACAAACTTACCTGCTGAGACTGTCCTCTCACAGGGCTGGCGAGGCAGATCTAGCCCGGAAAGCACAGGGAAGAGCAGTGGATTCGGGGATGCTCCTGAAGTGTGCCGACAACCTACCACTTGGCAGTCTCCCTTTGGCTGAAGCACACATGGGGTATCCCAGCTTGAGCCTTATGGTTTCTTTGCTGCTGAAAACCTCCTCTATTGAATTAGGAGTTAATTAGGGCCAGGTGTTTTATGCTCACTATAGGTTTTGCAGCACCTTCAACAACAAGAACATCAAGGGTAGCAGCAAGTTCCAGCTAATGGGTCTGCCTGTGTAAAAATGTTATTATTATTAGTTCTACTACTATTACTTCTAATGTATAACAGACACAGCCCTTCCATGGTCTGAATATATCCTTGTCTCGCTGTCGCCTAATAATATCCTCTGCATACGAGGCATTGCCCGTTGGAGGAGAATGTCACTCCTTTTCCACTCACTTGCCTTTCCCTGTCGCTGAAGAATAGATTATTCCCTGTTAAAATCCTAACAATAATCCAGGTTACATGTTCTCTAGGCAATCCTGGCAGCTAAGTGGACCAGACATAGCTGTAAGACAAGAAGAGCAACCATTTTAGTCTTCGAGCATATTTGATAAAAATATATATTAACCCTAGCAAACAGGTTGTGATTTACTTTAATTACACATGAAACAGCAGTGTCACATATTAGATCACACTACCACTGCACCAAGGAGTGCTATATACTATTGATTAATACAGTACTTCAGATAGATGTGCTGTTCTGATCCGTTTGGCCGAATCAGTGCAAGGGCAGGTAGTAAGTTGCACAGATATAAATTGCCCACAGCACTCAGATATGCAGACATATTCACCTCACAAAATAATATTTGCGGTATTAAAAAAAAAATCCAATTAGTGTCTAAAAATCCCAAGATATGATACTACTTGGGGAAAAAAAAAAAAGAGTAAGAGGGAAAAAAATCCCCTCTAAGGCTTGATACCTTGACAACCAACAGGTAATATTTTGCTTTTATTGTCTACAAAGTAATGAGAAAGGGAGAAGAGCTGTGAGAGTGGGTGTCTCAGTGAGCCGCTTTACAATAGGAGTAAGACATTGCAGAGTGCAGTATGACTTACAGCTCCTCATTTAAGTCTCCCAGTGCTTGCTAATTGCAATGGCAGCACACGTGCCAAGCACTGCCAATTCCTCCACTGGACAAGGTCAAGTCCCACCGTGAGCTGGGTACGCTACATGGCACGCACCACGGCGCTGAGATGCAGTGCTTCAGAGGAGAGAAAAATCATAGACACCCAGCTCCTGCCATAGTAGACCAGCTGCAGAGTTCTTACGGGAATTTTGTCCTGGACCCTCTGAGGAACAGTTATTCCCAGTTTACTATTAATCTTCGATCTGTTGTCTGCAGAAGAGATGGGGTGTACCCTGCTGGCTAGAGAACAATGATCAGCTTCTCCAAACGCAACCGGCAGGTGACCTGACTGTCCCACAGTGTCCTACTGCAATTCACCCGTCCGCTTGCACCTGCAAGATGTGGACATCTCTACCCAATGGCAATCATAGCAGAGCATTCCTACAAAATCAGATGTCAAGAGATTTTTTTATTTAAAAAGTTTGGGCCTTAGCACCTGTACTTGAACACCTCGGGTATAGACCAGAGGCTGCTTCCTCTCTGCTGGAAGCGGTGACACCCATGGAATATGGTGTCAGCACGACTCCCGCTGCTTCACTCCGGAGTCCCCCTTGGACCTCCGTCCCCAGGCTGGGCTCGCTGCACTGCCTTCTGCCTGACGCACAGGACTTCTTCTTCTTCAGAGCACTACGGGGGCTCCTGGGGCCACAGTCCAAGAGATGCTGTTACATGCTCAGTGTGTACCAAAGTGGGGTTTTTTCCTGCTTTATTCCCTTAGAATCTAAAAGAGAAAGCAACTTTCAGCAGGAAGAGACTGAAAGAGACAAAGAAGGAGAGTAAAAAGGAATTTTAAACCACCTTCAGTGACTCTGAAGTAGTCTTTTCCATACATACCTCAAGCTTATTTGATTTAGACTTCCCTCAGCCTACTGGCATAAACGGAGAACTCCTAAATGCTAGGTCTGACATAGTTCGTCACTAATAGCACTTAATCCCAATGCACCTCATCTGTAAAGCAAGCTTAAATCCAAACATTGTGCTCCTGACTACTTTTTAAATCTAACCGAATATGATGGCTAGCCAGCCACCTGGAGCATCATGGTTTTTTGTAAAAAGTTTCTATGAGATTTTTGCCCTTGTTCTTTTAGTGCACAGGATGGTAGAAATGCTGGGACAGCTTTCTGCTCCCTGCCCCTTTCATGGAAGAAGCAGAAAGAGGGCTGATCACCTACTAATGAGAGTCACCTTCCCCATGTTGAGCAGAGGCTCTCAGGGAGATGCTCTGTGAAGTTCAGCACAGCTGTACCCAGCTGTGCCATGGTGTGCCATGGGCAGGGAAGGGCTGTGTGTGAGCGTGTCGCAGAAGGCAGCGGGAGGAGCGATGCCTGCACCTCCCGGGGCAGGGGACGAGCAAGCCCGGTGCGTGGCCGTGTACAGCCACAGGGAAGCTGCTGCACCCAAGTCCTGCAGCGGAGGGTACCCACATCAACTGGGGGAAAGGCTTGGATTTCCAGGGGTGGAATACAGTGGGGAAAGGGTACACATACACCAGGGAAACCGCCTCTTTGGAAGAAGAATGTCATTAGCAGCTGACTTGCCTCACCTCTGCCCTTTGCAGGAGAGAAAGAAATTATCCCCAGGAGCATCTCCATGGAGCGGAGCCTGGTGGCACATTCCACCTCATGCGTATCTTGTTTATTCTAAGTGGAGCTACAAATCTGTCGAGTGAGCATTTTGTTTTGATTAAAAATTAATAGCTGCTTTTGACCCAGGTGGATTAATTTCACTTTCACTGAGTATCAAGTTAATTGACACAAACTACTGTCAGGTGAAAGAACCAATTAACAAACTGTGAGGAGGACTCCTCTCCCCCTCCCTCCTCCTCTCCCCCAAATGTTGTTTTGACTGAAGGTGGTTTTTTTTTCCCTTTTAATAGAAAAAATTCATCTCAGCAGAATGAGATTAATTACTTAACAAACAGAGGAACAAAGGAAGGCAGAGGGTGGGGGCAGTGAAGAGGAGGGGAGCTCACTCCCTACGTGCCCAGGGTTTGCTGGCAAGGTGCTGCAGAGAAGGGCTGGGGAAGGAGCCCAGCTCCTGCCTCCAGGCTTGAGGCGGGTTGTTCTCACCAATTAACTGCCGCTTCCAAGATTATCAGTCATCAGGGTTTGGAGTGTGGTTGTGGTTTATTGCAGTTTGGCAAAGGTCTTTGATAAGGTCCCCAGAACATGACAGCAAGGTCATTCGAATAAAGAGCAGGCAGAATCCATCCAGCCAGCATAACAACGCAGAGTACAATACAGCAGCGAGAGCCATCAGAATATCTCCCATTCTCATTTTTTATATTTAAATTAGACGTTTTCTACAGCAATGCATTATGAATAGGAGCATGTGGTAGCCTAGGAAAACCCAAGCAGTTCCTTATTTAATGCTTGTTGCATGTAAGCCAGCCCAGCATTCACTGGTTGAGCTTTATGGATTGCTTTTCAGAGCCTGGAACAGGGACCGGCAGGCTGGCAGACAGGCCTGGCAGAACGGGCTCGTTTTTGGCCAGGATTTCAAGCAGCTATGCATGACCCGTATCAGAGAAATGGAAGCATGCTCTCCAGTTCACATGTTGTCAGCATGGCTATTAGGAACTCAGGGGTACATTTTCTACAAGCAAAGTGACTTAGGTTTCCAAGTATCATTTTCAAACTGCACTGTGCTAGAGCAGGTAAATGCCCGCAGAAAGGAGGCGGCATAAAAAACAAGTTAGGTATGCAAATGCTACTAAAATCAAAACAAGTCAGCTTCTTGATTTGCTTATGTCCTTCTGAAAATCCCATCAGGAGCCTATTTACGTATCCAGGCATTCAAATGCCATCTACAGATCTTCTCTTAGGAGTTTTTGTGATTTGGACATCTACACATCCTAAGTCTATTTAGAAAAATAAATACTGTCTCCTAGATTGGCTAGCTGTGTTTGAAAATCTATTCCAAGCTGCTAACACCATGGCTTAAGTTTTATTACAGAAATTGCTTAACTAGGCAAATATTTTCAGTTATATACATTTTTCCTTTACTTCCAGAAGTCATACTTCTAGCACTTCATTTATCCTCCTGAGACTGTTTGTTCAAATCATTCTTTTACATCCTTAGCCACTATTCTACCCCAGGGACCAGCTACAAGCTTTTTCCATTATTAATTTTTTATTTAAAGAAACAGCTAGAAAATCCACTGGGGGTGTGTGGGGGCACAGGGTGGGGGGAGAGGGTGAAAAGGAGAAAAAGGAAAGGAGAAAAGGGGATGGGGAAAGATTTTTCCCAGACTACAGAAGACAGTTGGCCTACTTCTTCACTGGGACCTTGTCTACTTTCTTGAACATTTGAAAACTTTTCCAAAATGCTCTGTTATCCCTATCTGATAATAATGTGTACTCCTGCAGAAGGGAGAAGGTCGCATTCAGTCTCGGCACAGGGAAAGGACAGTGCCACACGCCGCAGGGAATACCCCCAGCACCAACCGGGAACTGCTCAGGTATGCGGATGTGGAATATATCCATGAATACAACGAGAAGAGCTAACAAAACATCTAAATAAAGGTGTGAAATACTTAAAACGGAGACAGGAAGGGTTTGCAGTAAGCTAAAATGGGAGCGTGCAAAGGTTCCCCTCCCCAGAGGAGGGCTGGCTGCCCCAAGCCTTTATGTAGCATCGTCAATTCATTAGCAGAGCTGTGCCTGAAACCCCTGTCACTGCACACCGTGTGTCCACTCATTACCTGTAGGCTTCCAGTGATCATACGCTAGTGAAGGACTACAAACATACCTGGCTGTCTCTGACATACAGAGAGCCGAGAGAAAATGAAGGGAGGAAATTGCAATTCAATTCAGTGCATATGGAGAATAAAGAGACATCGTTTCATATGCACTCACTTATCCTTCCCTTTGGTTTATGTTAAAAAATATACAGTATTAGCTGCCCTTTCCTCTTGGGAAATGAGCAGCATAGGTAATGGAAACCAATAAAGAACTGTCACGTGTGTTACTGCAATCTGTCTACATTTAGGTGATTCCTGTTATGTCCTATATCTGACCAAGGGGGAAAAGCAATTGTTCAAATGAAACCAGGTGACAAATCCTCCCAACCATTTTTTCCCTTCACGTCTTTACAATCAGAGCACTGATCTGAAAAGCCACAAAGATATCTCAGCATTAAGTATTTCAGGACTCTCAAGAAATACTTCACCTAAAGTAAGAAACTAACAAAAGATCCCCACCTTAGAGAACATCAGATGAGATCTGGCTAGCTACCGAATATTAAAAGATAACACACAAAAACGCCTGCACATCAATTTGCCATAGCATTATCCTTTTTACGGCAGTCCACAGCGGCTACGTTCCCATCACCTTCCTTCCGCTGACTTTTAGACAAGTGACTCACGTTTAAATTTGCAAGATGAGGTAAGATACCGGATTTGTTAGGAGCAAGACTGGGACAGATGCAGTCCATCGGGGAAAAGTGCAATTCATGAGATGGATTGCAGGTTTGTACTTCTGCCCATCGCAGACCCTTTCCTGTTAACTGTCATGACACCTAAGCAAGGGCACCGAGATAATTTTTCATCCCAGATATAAAAATGGGGCGAGAACAAACATGCCCAGGTTTTCAATTGGGTTTTAGCCACGAAGTCAGGCAGTATGACCTGAACTATGATTGCCTGAGGGACACAAATGATACAGCCCTGGCAATTCATGTTTCAGGAGCTCTTCTACCAACCGCAAATTAAAGGAAAGGGTCAGTTTCATTTAGTACTAACTTCTGGCCTCATTTCATGCTCAGAGGATAGCACTCAGGCTAGAGCCTTAGCTGATGCAAATCAAGAAAGCTTAGAAGTAATCAGTGTTAGACTGATTTATAACAACTGAAAATCTAGCCCCTTACAAGGTCAATATTAGCAAAAGGAAGGAGGAAATGTGATGGTACTTACTGTGGATTTTATAAGTAAAGGCACTCTGCAGTGGGGAACAGAGTACTTTACATGGGAACCCTTCATTAGGCTTTTGTGAGTATTTCTGTTGTTCAAAGGCAGGGGTGGGGGGAAATCACACACACACTAGAATACGAGTCTTTTTAGTTCATTAAAGAGCTCTTCAAAACGTGCTTTCTCTTGAATTCTGTTTTTCCTGCTTCACTGTCCCATTGTTCTTCATCTCCTTATACATTTAGCCAAGTCCTGTAGGCAGCAATCAGTTAAATAAACTCATGATGGTTTATTCCTTAGCATATTATTAGGGCATTTTTTTCTTTCAGATCCCTTACAAATGTGAATTGGTATTTCTGTACTTGTGAAAATGTGCTTAGTAGTTTTATTACACATCCATTTCTGCATGAAGGTGAAATAAAGTATCCATCACTAAAACTGGTTCTCAGCTGGTACCAAATTTAATTATTGCCAACACCCCCCAATTATTCACCACATTTACTGAAATCTAGAAAACTGCAGTAGTTGGCCATTATCTAAGAGAGAAAAAATGGCTTTAGCGGTATCTACAGATAAGCGTGAACGCCTCCTACTAAAAGAATCTATTCCTAACTAGCTCTTGATATTTCAGTTAAATGAAATCACTTGTCTGATTAGCTGTGGCCTGGAATCTTTTTTCTGCTGGTAAGTCCTGAGTAAGCACTGAAGTTCTTAAATGAGAATCTCTGGGAAGCCTCATTTCATTGATTTACTTCACTTAGATGGCAAAGGTAAAACCAGCTGGTGTGACACAGCGAAATTAGTGATGATCCACAACCTCCCTGACCAGTTAAGCTATTGCAATGGCCAGATTCCAATCTAGAGGTACAGACAATATTCCTTCTGTGCTATCCCTTTGATACAGCAATCTCTGCTTAAGTATTCCAGAACACAATTTAACAGAGATGTACTTGTGAAATGAGTCCTCTTTCTTTGTTTTATGTTACGTTCAAATTCTTCAGATGACATTGGAGCAAAGCCTCCACTAACTTTGATGTGCATTTTTCCTGGGCATGTGTAGGCTACGATTTGTAGTTAACAATAGGCATTTGGGATTTAAAACACAGGAATGGCTACAGCTTGTATTTTGCTTTTATGCTCTATCCCAGCTTTCCAAATTAAAAACCAGACAAACAAAAAAGCCCCAAGAACCACAGTATTTTTTGCTATCCTTTTTGCAGTTATTGGCAATGGCAAAAGACTGAGATCACACCTATAAAACTGATCTTCCTCACCTGGAAGCAGATCAGCCTGTTTGCCATTTCAGAGATCCACTTCCTGTTCATAAAAAAGCAATTTCTTCAGGTAACAAAGCCAGGTGCTTTTGGCAGTAAGCCAGGAAGGTTAAAGAGAAACCTTGAATTCTGAAAACATAACAGACAAGGGACTCAGCTTAAGAAAAGATTTCATCTATCAGCTAACAAGAGGCTGGGGTCAGGAGGTAGGGTATTCTTTATACTTGAGAGACCAAGCTAAAAGTCTTAAAAAATGTACAAGAAAACCCTGTCTGGAATGCTCTCTGTATGTAATAGAGGTTGCAGCTTCGAGAAGGCTTATCATTTCTCCTGACATTCTGACAGAAATGTGTAATATAGAAGTTTAGCAGTGTGGGCAGGTTAAATTATATGAGGCAGGAGAAACCATTTCAATGTGAACCCATGCGTTTACTCTTGTCCACTTCCAGCTCTAGCTTGTTATTCCCTCTGCTTCCTATAGCTTCATGTTTTTAACAGAAAAGCTTCATTATAAAATGGATGTCATACAGGGGGTGCTTTGGTTCTAGGATTTGGTGGTTTCTTAAAAAAAGCACCCTTAACACACCGCTAAAGTGTGACTTGGTTCTTGCTCCCTTATGGAATTCTCTATGTAATTTCTATGTATTCTATGTATTTTTCTTAAATTTATTTACCTGGTATGGCAAATACTGTGGTAAACAGTTATATATATTGAACAATATGGTTACGGGAAGTTTTGACTAAACCTTAATGAATTTATATACAGGAAGTATTCTTATGCGTAAGAAAGAACTTCCAGAAAAACATGTCATTTCACCACAAGAAAGAGCAAAGAGCATTTTCAACTTGAGTCCTTTGTTTCTGCTGGGAAAAAGTGTAACACCTGCTCAGTTAAGCCTCTTCAGCCTGCTTTACATGAGCCAAGGAACACACTCTGCTTTTTCTACCTGTACCAGAAGCCTGAGGCATCACTCTTCTGCTTTTCTAGAATGGTGCAATCCACCCCACAGCACAGCCTGAATGGCACACAATCACCAACCCGAAATCTAGAAAGGAACCCAGTCTGTGTAACACCTCAGTGTAAAGAAATACATGAAGAAACACTGCTGGAAGTGTGTCCCCTATAGCCCTGCGGGCCATTCTGAGCTACCGTGAAGCAGTATTTCCCTCTTGAAATTCCTTCTTGAAATGGATGGAGCTCCCAGATGTCAAACCAGCCGAGCGGTCCTTCTTGTCCTAATATTTTCCTAAGCTTTTGTTGCCATTTCTGAGAGAGAGTCTAACTTATTTACCAGCTCTAAGCGTTTTCCCCAGCATCTGTAGATAGGAGTCACTCCTATTTCCAATTGATTTTTGACATCAGGGTGCTTGGTGTCATTTAGCACTTTAGAATAAGTGGACACTAATTAATGGTAAATTACAATAAAATTTATACTGAATTACATACAGCATCTGCATTAGTAGCCAGTGAGTTCATTCTGATTAATGTTATCACAGGAAGTAGCAGGGAGTTGGTAATGAATTGCTAAAGTAGCTAACTGAAAGCTCTTTAGTTAGGTTTCCCATTAACAAAAACAAGCGGTAAACTACTTAAAGACAATCATTAATTTAAATAACTATTTTGTAACCATACAAATAAATCATGCACAGAAAAGAAACTTCAAAAGCATCACAGTTGTCACGCCATCTAAAAACCCAGAAATGCACAGTGTGAGAGTGGTCACCTCTCATATTCATGCCCCAAGACCCTCAGAAATTGTGCCCTGGGCCAGGATGTGCCCCACAATCACAGAGTCAGGCATCCCTCACACCAGATGAAACTAGAAACAGTGCTATGGATTTTAATGGAGTAAGTTCTAAATGGCCCTAATCTTACGGAGACCTGCCACATTCACGTGCAGGACAAGGGACACTATTCTGCCATCCTAGCAATCCCGAGAGACTCTTTAAGCACCAAACCTGACAGTTCCTACAGCGCATTCCTCACCTTCAACTTCAGAGTATACTTGCTGGGGATGACAGCAAGTGGCAGCAGAGGATCCTAAAAATCTTTGGAACAATGGTCCACTACTGGTCTTCAAAATGTCCTGGGGAACACCATGCGCCTTACACCATCTGTCCATTGACACTCACAGGCAGCGGTGCTCCACACAGTGTCCACAGGCTGCCCCAAGGTCCCCTGGTTCATAAGCAATGCATAAATCACCATTAGCAGCCACTAAACTAAGGAAAAACAAAACAAAATTTTGAATGGGAGGCATGGGATCTGGGAAATCTGCGTTTCCTAGATCTGCTACTGACAGGAACGATTGATTTCATTTCTTTGTATTTTATTTCCCCTCCAATTCACACAATCTCATTTATTTATATCAAAAGATTTGGGAGACAAGGATGTTTTCTCTTTCTCTGTCTGCACTGTGCACAGGTCAATAAGAATCCCATGTGGAAGGGGTTTCTGAGGGCTGCTATACAGTGATAACAATACAAAAATAATAGAACATCATTTGATTTTCAGGCTGCAGCTGCAGAAAGTCTTCCGTCTTGAACCTTATGTTTATACTGAAATGGAACCCCAAACGAAGACCAAGTAACAAGCAAGTTCAGAGCTGCTGTTATTCTTGGACCAGGAAAGAGAAACAAAAGCACCGCAGTGATTGTACTGAAGTCTGATGGAGCCTCTCTTCCACTGCATTTTTTGATGACACATGACAAGTACGAACATCAGCCCTTCAGCATGTTTATATTTTCCTAGGAGTACAAGATGTTATGGTTTTCTATCATATAGAACACAACAGCCTTGACTTAACATCCTTGCAATGGCCTCTAAAACTGATCTTACTCAGCCCGCAGCCCGTGTGCTTTCTCATGGTGCACTGACACCATCAATCGCAGCGACCCTGGCAACACAACAAGAAGTGGCTCCATTCAGGCAGTGATGGGAATGCTTCCTACCTCTTCAGCTCTGTGAAGTGGAGGAACTGTAAGTGTTTTATAGAAAATTAGCCAAGCCTCTTGGTTCCTGTGAATGGGTAAACTCAAAAGCAGGACGGCCTCACAGGGCACAAGTCAGAGACGCGATAACACCCTTTGCTCCGTGATGGACGCCCTCAGTGTCTGCAGCTGCAAGGTATTGTGTACCAAAGATCATTGCAAAGGTAAGGAGGGCGGCGCGCCCACGTGCTGCTGTACTGAGGTCATATAAACCTCTAAGAGAAAGAAACTGAGTTACTGAGAGTTTCAATGAGTTGCACATGCCACCAACAAAGCAGGGCACAGGATGGAAGACAGAAGTGCATTAACTGCAGAGGTAGAATGGTTTTCAGTGCTCCCCTCCCCACTGTACTCATCAAAGGGATGCATGCCTACCATACCCTGTCCCGTCTCAAATCTTATTCCTCTGCTCTAAACTAGCAGACACCTTTCTTCTCCTCCTTGTAGTCACCAAGATTTCACAAAAACAAAACAAGATACAAAACTGTAAATGCATGAACAAGAATCCTCCCCCACTCAAGTCCTGGTGGCACATGAAAATGCTGACAGAAACTAAGTTTTCCAAATGAGGTTACTTGTAAACATTTGGCACATAGAGCACTAAATTAATTCTCTATCTTCCTTTCCAGACTCTGGCTGAGAATTTGTACTCAATGGATGACTCAGAGCCAATGAAGGGGCCATCTATCAACTCCCTAAAACAGTAGCACCAATGTCTTGCCAGAAGTTAACAATTTGAAAACACTGCATGTCTTACCCGCTCCTAGAACAGCCCCTCTTTCTGAGATTATTATAGACTATTCCTCATTACTCAGTTTGTCTAGGATCTGCTAAACATTTCTCTGTAAATTCATCACTCAGAGCTCATTCACAGCCACACATTAACTGCTCAGTTTCTCTGAAAGTAAGGAATTTGATATGACACATAAGTCACCATAAACTCTACAGGATTAAGTAAGTTATTGCATCTTACAGCACAACTGGTTTCTACAAATGATACCCTGGAAAATGACATTATCGCTTAGTGATTTGGTTCAATCTGATTGCCACAGTTAATGTAATAACGTAACTCAATTAGGATGCTTTTGTTATGAATGAACAACCTTGTTTAATGTTGTCTGACTGTCCAGAGTCAGCTTAAATGTGATGTTGAGATGGCCTGCGAAGCCCAGAAATTCAGTGGTGCATTTTAAGAGGAGATACTGGCATGAATTAGAAAGCCCAGGCAATTTTTAAAGACACAAAGGTCATCTTAGTGCTTCCTACTAGAGGAAAATTACAAAGCAGGCATCTTTGTAATGCCTGGAAGTGAAGCCAGGCTTTCGACAGAGTTCAGAGCAAGGCTTGCAAGAGACAACGCACACAATTTGGCTCTCATGCTCAAAGCAAAGCACGTCACATTCACCTTCAGCCATTTATTCCACATTTCTCAGCTCCCACCAGTAGCTCTCAGTGTGGAGACCAGTAGCCAGCCCATGGTGTGCATACATTGAGAGGCTGGGAGAACCCAGCTAGTTAAAAGTTAAACATGTTTTTGACCTTTTCCTATTTTCCTGTGTGGTGTCCTTCAGCGGTGCTTACAACACATATGTGGAGTTACCCACCAGTACACCAGCTAAGGTACGGTACTCCCCCACTGTTAAGCGTTTATAACATACTCATTGTCTGCACAACTTCCCTAAAAACTACAAGCCCTTGACTCTCAAAACATCCCTATGCAAAGTAGATAACCAGAAGTCTTGCACGACAGTCTGGTGGCTTATCCTTCCAACAAATGCACCATTCATGGGGTTCATTCATGGGTGACATAGCAGCGCACAGGCACAGAGCCTCTCAGAGGGCATTACTTGGTCTGTGCGTGCCGGGGGGGAACAGGGAGGAAGAGGTAATGCAAAACCTGCACTGGATGAACAGAAATTCCAGAAAGAGTCTCACTCTGCTGGTACCTGTAGGCCCAACCTTAATTCAAAACACACGTTATTCTTTTCACTTCTACCCTGCTCGGGGAATTTCTGGAATCCAAGATACACGGTAGCTGTATTTTACCACTTCCAAGTCCACAATACCCTTATTAGTGCTGAGCCAGATGGAGAGAAATATGCAGCAAATCGAAGTGGTACTTGCTGGAATTCTCAATTCATTGGTGCATGCATTTAATTTCCTGTCTCCTTGTTTTCAGCCTGTCCTTGGACATGTTTGTGAGAAACCTGAGATGGTTACATGTGTTGTGGCCTCCAAGACTCTTTAAAAACATGAAATAATTACCATAACTTCAATATGTATTTTTTTTTTCTTCTCTTTCTAAAGAAATCTCCAAAGAAATGTCTCACCTTCTCAGTTCTCAAGCCTAAGACTTTTTTCTTTTCATGGAAATGTGAGAACAGACATTCAGGAATGGGGAGCATGCCTCATACATGATTATAAAATTTGATTTGTTATGAAAAACAGATGCTATTCAATCGCATAAAGTGTACATGAGTATTATACTGGAATAACATATAGCAACATATAGTCCTTAAGAAAACAGTTTTTATAATCTAGATATGTTTGGACATGGCCAAACTCCAAGATCCACAGATTGAATTTCCGTCTGTCTCCATACACACATACCAAACGTGCATGTTCATTAATACCTACTCCCAAATACGTGTATAAAGCATAGAGCTAATCAACAAATAGCTACATGTAGGTGTATCGACCATGAGAAATGTGCCGGCATGTTTCAGTACGTAGATTTCGTTTCAGAATATCTAATCTTAGTTTTGTGTGGTAGGTTCACAGGCAGTTGTGCAAAACGAAAGGCATACCTCGTTGATTTCTTAGGAAAGCATCTCAGTTGAAACACTCAAAATTAAGTTTAAAATTCACATCACCCAGGATAACTTTTTCCCAAAGGCTGGATTTCAGAGACAGCGAGAGCATGCGTGCGCACGTACACTGTGTGCACACGCAGACACACGCTTATTTCTTCACTGACCTGAAATTATAACTCGCGTTACGTGTGAGATCAGAAAACCACAGTGCGATTTTAGCGACTCTGGCACCAGTGGCACCCTGAGAAGGAAATCCTGCCGGGTGTTCTGATGTTCTCTAACAACCTTCATGGAACTACTTTGATAAAAGTTTTGCTACATATAAAGAGAAAGATGCAACACTAAAATGTGAACAAGCAAAACTATCTATCACTTGGAACGTCTGACTTACTGTGATCTAAGCTGCTGGGAAGGCTTTAGGAATTTGCATGTTATCCTTAGAGATGTCTGAAACTGTCTCTTGTATAGCACTGAGCACATCATCAGCTTTAATCTTTAATCTCTTCTTCCTCTCTCCTTCCCTGCAGAGAATGAAATCCTACAATCTCTACACAGATAAAACTCTTGGGCCTAGTAAAGTTTGTCTCTAAGTTTTGCAATAAAGATAGGAAGATTTATTGCCAGGAATGCATTATACCAAAACAAAACATCAAGTTGCCTAAATCAGTATTGTGACCCAAAACTCTGTCCTAGATGAAACAACAGAAAAAGCAGAGTGTGCCTTGGATGGCATGATTTAATGGGGAACGCTGGGCATTTTCAGGGATACTTTGAACCCAGACAGTCTTCCACTGAGAAGCACACCAGCTGATAAGCCCTATCACTTTTCTCACTCCACTAGGAATATAAATGCAATTAAACACTTCAAAAGATAAAACAAAAAGGCTAAACAAACCACCCCCCTTTCTTTTTTTCATTCTTCCTCCACCTGCTATTTCATGGAAAATAAGAACAAGGACAGAAAAGAACAATTTCTAGGATTTCAAACACACACAACACCTACTTACCTTACAGAAACACTCTATATAATTACGCACCTTTTTCATGAAAGTATTATAGATACTAGTGCTGCTGTGGGGAGGAGAGCTTGTGGGCAGTGCATACATGTTTGTGGATATTTATAAAACCACCAGGAGGCTGCAATAAAATTATCTTGGGGTATATATTATGCTTTTTCAAGAAGCATTTAAAACCACTACTATATTCAATTTAACCTCTCCCTTAAGTTTCCTAAAAACACATTTCTCTGTAGATCTATACCTCTAATTTTGAATGTCAATATATATAACTAGAAGTGTTGCAAATAATGTACATCTATAAAACCTGATACATTCAATTAAAATAATGTCTATTATTTTCATAGCACGTATGTGTATACATAAAAATACACACTGCAAAATAATACACATGTATATATGCTATAGCTGATATTCCAAGATCCCACACAAAAAGAGTAATTGGTTATACAAAAATAATAAAAAAATAAAATAATGAACACATATGTACTGCTACAGTTGTGTATACGAATCTTCATACCATATATATGCATAATGCATAGAGTGCAACACGAACATACAAATATAACATCAACAGTTGGTGTATTTGCATCTTACATATTGGTTATGCACCGTGGTACATGCCTCTTCTACACGCAGACATTTAATAAATATCATTCCATGATCTTGGATATTTTTGCTATCGATTTTGATTTTCTTACAATGATTTTATTTTTATCCACGCAAGACAGCTTGCAAATGATACTTTTTAAAACCTGATGGCTGAGCAGTGTTTTAAGATACTGACGTGACAGTGTCCGAACTTCCAGTGCACTGCGTACCCTAGGAGGAGCATTCAGGGCATCTGTGCCAGCCTCCCTGTGCTTCAATTCTTGATTGTTTACTCAACTGCCAGAAGATGGTCTAAAGCCCTGGGGAGAGCAAAACCTGTTTGGGCCATTGACATTGAGTATCCTTGGTGCAGGAAGTCAGGACCTTAGAGGTATCCATCATTACGCCTGCCTGAAGGCAGGCTGGAGCCAAGGAACTTGCCTGAGAAGCTAGTAAAATTTTAATGCACTCTGTAGTGTGGTCATGTCATACTCAGTTATGGCAAATAATCCCAGATGCCTGCAGAGGTAAAATGGAGCTGTAATGTGCTTGCCTCCTAACCCGAGCTGACAGCAATGATGTACGACTACCATTAGCGGAAAATATCACTTCAACTAACCCATGATCCAGCTCCGCTAAGGGTCACATTATCCATGAGGAACAAATTACACTCCCAAAGTAAATACAAATTTTCTACACGAAATGGGTACAAAAAAAAAAAGGAAAGGGGAGCCGGGCGGGGGAAGAAGGGGGAGAGGGTAGGGGGAGCGAGGAGTGATATGTTACCTATGACAACATGCTGCCGAGTGACAAAGATGATAAAGGACAGGACAAATCACGGGCTGAAAGCGCCGTGGCACAGCCAGCCCGGGGAGCACGTACCCACGCCTGTAAACAACATGTTCCCTTGCCTTAGTAGCAAACACATAATCTTTTACAACGAACATGCTTGGCTCCGGTTTTATTACCACTCTAGCTGTAGGGACCCTCTGTGTGGCACATCAAATGAATAAAAAGGATCCTTATCTTTCCTCCTAATGGGCCTTAAACAGTAAGAAATACTTCATGATTGCCTGAGCATACCTAGCATATAAAGTCTGGGTGATCTTTCACCCTCGGGGCAAGTTTAAGGTACTGCATTTTCCGGAGTTAAAAAGACAACACCTGTACAAATATGCAGCATAAATCGCACTGATGGGAAACATCCTGGCTTTGCAGAAACAGTTCTAGGAATAATACTGAGAAACTACTTCTCTTATCCTATCTTTAGCCAAAATAAATATATGCCAGACAGTAAGATACCAGTATCCCATGACCTGAAGTAATTGCTTAACATTGGGTTCTCAGCCACTGTTTCCCCATGGAGTCCTGTTTGCTAAACACATTGGTACTCACCATCCAAGGAGTTTTTTCAAGCATTCAGCTCCCTTTTATGCTTATAAGTAATGCTTTCGCCCTTCCAGCAGCACAGCATGCCGCTGCTTGGGGCGAGAGGGCTGGGGCAGCCGGGCAGTTACTCGGCCTTCTTCTACCAGGCGTAACATGCCACACAAAACCCCAGGGAAGTCTGGCCTGGGGAGAGAAGGCTCCCACCACAACCCCCTCCTGGTGCTCCCACATAAAAGTCCACCCCCATATTGCAGTCAGTCCCTAGTCGGTCCCCTCTCCCTGGACCTCAGGACCCCTGTCCCTGCCCAGTGGTCTCCCCTGGCTTACAGCCCCTCCGCTCCCTGGCTGGCAGTACTGGGGGACATCTCACACCACCTAAGGCCACACACTGATTTCTCAGGCTGTCTTACTAGACGAGATAAAACACTTTATATTGTGAAGTTTTCCTCTAGAAATCACCCCAGCCTTCACACACCTGCACCCAGAGCTGAAGAGTGTAGAGAATGGGATGAGAAAATGAACTCTGACGATATGCCCTGCTTTCAATAGCTCAATAAATGCTGCGAGTTCCCTCTGTGACCGAAATATTTCAGAGCAGGAAAATTATAATGTATTATTTATATTCCAGCAGTTCATAAACACTGAACTGAAACTCTGGGTCAGTTTTTAGACAGTAAAAAGAGTACAGGTATTACAGTAGTGGCCATATAAAAATGTACCTGCCTCCTAGCTATCTACCTGGTACAGCCTGGGCACCATCCAGGTGGACATTTTTCTTTCCAGTGCCACCCAAACTCTTTCTTCCTTCATGCCTCCCAGGAGTGAGGGAAAAAATATCCCCAATATAGTTTTGTTACAAGCATCCTACTAAAAAATCCCAAACCAATGCAACAGCCCACATAAGAGTGAACTGCACCCGTCTATAAATATAGTCCTCTGTAACAGGGAAGATGGCATAAGGAATTTCATTGCCATTTAATCCATGTACGATAGAGCTTTTACTTCCAGCAACAGAGTACACAGAACACAGCCCTGTGCAAAGCAGCGATTTATCTTGGTCTTACGTTTTCTAGCACAGTTTATGGTGGGGTTTCTTTGGGTCCGTTCTGTTTCCAAAGAAAGGACGACGTGCTGCGCCCTGCACACGTTTCGGAGGGAAAGGAACAACAGAGCAGCCCTGCACGTGGGCCAGCACAGCTGGAAACCATGTTCTGTTTATTCGGCAGAGACACAACTAGGCAGGACCCTTCTGATCTCGAGGGCAGGGAGGAAATGGCTTCTGAAGTTCATGACCAACAAGTTTGCACTTAATCAGTGATACTGAAAGGCATGGTTTTAAGTAGGCCCATCCCATGTTCCTCTTATAATAAATATACCAAAGCATTCATAATTACCTAAAGCATTTTTTTTTTTTTACCTGAGTTTTTTTTACCTAGTTTGTAAAGCTGGGCTAAAACTTAGGGTTTTTTTTTTTTTTTAACACAGTCAGAAGGACGTTGGAAAGCAAACTACACAAATGCACACACACACAAATCCATCAACATTTGTATGCGTGGATATTTAACTACCAAACACTGAAATACAGTCTACAGGCTAACATGGGTGACATGCATTTGCCAAAATACTACTCCAAAATCTCTCTCCAAAGGCCATACACAAAATAATTGCCCCAAAGCACTTCAGAAACAGACACAGTTGTGAATGCTTTTGTGTGTATGCAGGTACACACAGATAACCCTTCCTGTCATCTGAGCAGATCAGAGTGATTTATGATACTTTCTGTGCCATGATTTTTGGTTTGTAGCTATTTTATATGCAATCAAATGTATTAGCATTATCATTAAAAACATTCTGATGCAAGAAATATATTCTGATGCTCTCATAGTGCTTTTCAATGGCTTTTCTCTTCAAAGAGAAAAATAATGAAGTCTAACAAGCACCATGGTCCCACCATCTTAGGTACCTTGAGAGCGCACAACACACACCCATCCTAATCCCTCCCATGCTGGGGTAGGTGTTGATATTCCAACCCGCTCCCCACATGCCAACACCTTGCCGATTTAGCCACCGGTTTGACCGACCTCCTTCCTCCCTGTCCATCACACACAAAGCCCAGCCCGGTTCAGCAGGAACCCTCGGCAGCACTGGGGCTGCAACCATAACTAGCCAGACCCTTCTGGGCCCTGCAAGAACATACTGTAACGGGATGCAAGAGCCTCAGCATGAGAGAACTGACTGGGTACTACTAAGATACACCCAGAATTAAGCCATCAGTTGCAGTAACTTTTTAAAGTCGTACATCCTACCAAAGGATTTCAAGCAAGAAGCAGGCTGCTTCTCTTGCATCAGGCGTAAGGGACAACTCTGTGTACACTGCAAAGCAGGCCCGCCGTGATCAAGGAAATGTTGTCCTAGGAAGTGAAAAATCACTAAAGTGCCTCAGATTGAGCCTTAATTTTAAAATCAGTCCAACTGAACAGTGGGGAGAGGAAATGGTAGAGATGGTGAATAAAACGGACCTTACCCCTTACCTCATCTTTAGCACCTGACTTCTTTAGCAAAGCTGTTTGTGTGTCTTTTCAAAACAGGACTTCCTTTTTTGTCCAGAGGACCAACTATGTGTTTGCACTTATGTTTTTAATATTGTATTAATTACCAGGGGTATAATTTTAAAGAGGGTATCTAGATATCAGAAGACAATATAGTTGCACTTAAATTTGTCAGCTGTGCAGCAGTTTGCCCTAATTTTAGATTAATGGCTCTGGAGACCTGTTCAGAGAGCGAGACAGACTTTTTAATGGAGAAAATCTGAGTTCCCCTGGGATCCATACTTTTTTCAGATTCAGTAAGAAATCCCAGTGGCATTTGCTGAAAGGATCCCAGGATGGAAAATGACATCTCTCTAAGAATTAGTGCTTCACATTCTGATGCAAGTTCTTCAAATACACTCTCCCTCCACAGACATAACTTGCTACCTCCTCAGGTTTTCCAGAAACAAGGGAGTGAAATGCCTCCTCTGAATGCTCCAGACCAGCACTGTGTGCCAAATTGGAATGAAGGAGCGTGAATCTATATAAATAGATAAATTATCCACCCAAAACATGTCATTTAAAATTGAGATGCTGACACAGCCTTAGCTACAGTACTGCTAAGCAGAGGCCACATAATTTTTCAATTAAATATCCTTGTTTCTTCTTCCAGAGAAACCTCTGGAGAAATGTCTCATTTGAGGGCAGACATAGACAGAAAGTGACTCTGTCTGTCGGCTCCCAATTAAAGGCTAGGGAAGATGGATTGGAGGCACAGCCATCACCTAACAGAGATCAGATATCAACAACGATTTACGCAGCCAGACAGATACCTATTCAAGTGAGGAAAAAAATAATACTAACAGCATAGGAGACATTACTTTTCCTACTCTGTCACCACTCACTATTCATCTGCTCTTCAGCTTCCCAGGTCCTGCTCCTTCCTGCACTCTCCTCCTCTCTGTGGCCCATCTAGTGATGCTTGGACTGACTCCTCTTCCAGCGAATTTTATCTGTCACACACCTTTCATCACACTAATCTGCCAGGTTTTTATTCAAAGACAGTGGTCTACCTTTCTGAGTTCCAGGTCTTATTTATTCTAGTAGAAATATGTATCCGTCTTGCATGACTTCTGCCTCTTGTGGATCTCTTTATTTCCCAGACACACTGAAGGATCAGTGTGGGTTTGCCCTCAAAAATCCTAAATGAAGCAAAATTGTTTCCATTTTCTGAACAGCAAGTAAAGAATTCGCCTGCAACAATGTACCATATATTCTGTATACTTTAGGATATCAAAATCTGCAAGATATAGGCCTAAAGAAAAGTAGATTCCCTCTTCCCAGAAATATTTTGGGCAAAGATGTTTCTGGTAGGAGAAGAGTAACTCCACAATCCTCAGAATACATTGACCTAGGACCAACCAAGCGCAATTTGACAATTCACTACTAGAGCAGCTCCGCAGTTGGAGGCTAATACCCTCATCATGATATAAGACATTTGGGTCAAGGATCTTAAAACTTCTAATCCTGCTGAGTACCCTCAGCTCCTATGGTTATTAATGAAAATTGAGGATGCTGAGCACTATTTATGAAACGATCAACCTATCACACAGAGGTTTTGCACCCTCACTTCTCCCAGTGCATTTTGCTCATAGGAATTTTTGGTCCTAAAAATGTTATTTTATTTAAAGCAGGAATTCAAAAATCTTCTGGGTCCTATTGAGAGAGATCTAAAAGATCTTGCCTGTCTGAAGAAAAGAAGTTTCTACTTGTCAGTTAAACAAAGGAATAACGCACAGCCTCCTTTATAGTGTGTACTTTACCTGTCATCCAACAGCCCATTATCATGTCACGGCAGAGTGCACTTTTCTACAGGTCACTTTGTTTAAAATGACATGGATAATGCACATGTCAGCGAGCTGACAGTCCCGACCGTCCTTCAGAGATAAAAACCGCAAGACGAGCGCCTGTTCTTATCTGGGGTACATGCCTTGGTCTATCATCTAAGTCAGGCAGAACATGATTTCTCTAGAGAGCACTTTTTTCATTTCCTGATTTTAAGAAAATCAAATAAGCACCATTTGTCTTCATCTGAATATGCTTGACCTGCTCAAATGATGATGTCTCGCATTTTATAACAGGCTACATATGCTGAATTCAAATTAACAGCAGAACAAGGCCTTTAGATCTTTGCCTAGGCTGCCAGCACAGGCTGAATAAATATGCCAGGGTTAGCTGTCGTCTTTTAGAATTGGGCCTGAGCTACAAAAGTCAAAGCTGGGTCTGGGTCTGAGATTTGAAAAGCACTAAATTATTAGGGATATTTGGCTCTGCACTTAATCTCATTTCATTACAGGGGAAGACATAATAGAGATCACAGAGATGAAATAAACATCTGGATGTTAAATCCTTTCCGCACAAGTACTGGGATATTCTGTGGGAGGTACAATCTTGAGTCTCTTGTGTATCGTGTTGTGGAAACTACCCTGAACTGGCACACCACCACCATCCCCAAAAACTGCCTCTCTGCCTTCTTATATAGAGGTGCTGTGAGAGAAAAATACTCCGAAGCTGGCAGAGCTTCAGCTCCGCAAACGCAGCAGTGGCAGGAAATTACACTTCTGGTTCTGGGTGCCATAAACATAGGAGCTGAAATTCAGTTTATCATCTTCCACTGCGTAAGGAACATCCTGAAAATGAATAATCACTTCACAGGATGGAATGTAATGGTAATGCATTAAAAATTCATATCTAAAAGGGCAGGTTAATATTCTGTGCAAAAACCCAACAAAACCTCCCCTTTCTGTCGTCACACTGATTAACTCCAGTGATTAGTTCCCTTATGAAAGGGAAATCACTGCAGTTCAAAGTAAACAGTGGTTCCTTAACATAGTTAGCAAATTATTAAGTAACATGAAGAAAAAAAAATCTCTACTTGGGAAATCACTGGGAAAGCTGAAGGACAAAGCTTTGGCGGTCATATGCAGAATGGTTTGAAAATTTCCTTTGCCTCCTGCTACACAAATTCTGTAGAAAACTGATTAAATTCATAAAAGGTGATTTCTGTAGTCATTGTTTCCTTGTAGATTTTACAAGATACTTGTTCTTTTCTGTTGTATAAGCTGCATACATACAAGCATGGCCATCTCTCTTCTTCTTGGCTTGACTTGGAGCTAGTTAACAGAACCACTCATGGAACTCTAAACAATTCCATGTTATTACAGGAACAATATTTTCTGAGAGTACTTTACCCTCCCCCATCTTCCATCCCACAATTTATCCAGTGAAAGAGGAGGCAAAAGTGATTACGTTATCAAAACGTCCCTTAAGGCTGAACATACAAATGAAAATCACAAAATCCAACCTGGAAATAAAGAAATTAGACCACTTTTTCTGCAATGATTGTTTCATTTTTGCCAAAGTAGTAAGGTGGATGTTAGTCTGTTCACAACATAAAATAAGACATAAAAATGTGCATCAGTGTGAATACTAGTCTTCTAAACAGCGTTAGAGATCAGTGCCTGACACTTTTTCAGCACAACATTCTTCCCTTTTTCCACTTAGAAAGCCAAATTTATTGAGATAATTATCAGCAAGTTGTGTCACTTGACTTAATGTACAGTTTCCAAATTCTGTTTCTAAAAGAAAAAAAATATATATCTCTCTCTCAATCATAATACTTCAATTTGAGTTTGAATACCCTTGCCTATGGAGAAGCAAAACAGGCAATAACAGTGGCAAAATAACTTACAAAGTGCAAATGTGAGGGTTACAAACATGTCTGGTTGCTGTTAGAACTTCCCAAGGGAAAATGTAGCCATAGAAAGGGTTGGCAGTAAGACTGGTGTTCATAAACAACCCACAAAACCCATGGCACTGATATGCTTGAAGATTAATTGTGTAGCCTCCAAAATAATTAAGAGTACTCTTCCCCTTGGAAGTCTATTCCAAAACCAAATTAAAGGAAACAAAGTCTTTTCTTTGTATAGAGATGCTTTAGATCGATCCAAAAAGAAACTTTGAATAAATAACAGAATAAGAGAAACAAGTGAATCCAAAATATCCAACTAATTATTTTTGGTCCCATACTGATCTCCTTTCTTACCTTCTCTTCTTGATCACTGTCGCTGTCACACTAAAACACAAAAAGAGAAAAAAGAACAGGTATGAGAAACTTGCTACAGCAAAAAGATTTCTGTGAACAAGATGGCTGGAACACTCTAAACCCTCTGGCATCAAATCTGGTACCTTTAGGAAAACGTTCGATTACTGTACGGGAGGGAATCTTCCCCCACACTCCTGTTGAAGATGATACATTTGTATGTTTAAATTATGAAAAAAACTGCACTGACATCAACAAGACCCATTTGCAACGCCCTCTGCTAGTTTAATTCACGTGCACAGGAGCTGATGGTGTATTTTTTAGATTCCAAAACTGGATCAGGGAAGAAGAAAAAGAGTATTGGAGGGTTGTTCTGTTTTCTTTTGATGGACAGTATTTCTCATGCTGCCTGCCAATCTCTCGGCTGCAAAGACTCCCCCAACAGGAGGGCAGGGAAACGGCTTAGGCTGGCCTGTCCCAGAAGCAAAGCAGTTGCAAGGTGACCATTCTCCTACCAAGAGCTACTTGGAGGCTTCACCTTATGTCTTTGTTCACTGCTGCTGAACTAAAGAATCCAGAGACCACAGTGGAATCAGGAACATGCCAAATTAACTGACTCATTGACGTTCTCTGTAATTCAAGAGTAGCCCAGGTATCACAGTAAACACTTACAATACCCTGCCACGTTGAACGGTAACACTAGAAGGTCTTGATGTTTATTAAGTGCCATTGCTCGATTTTTTAATAACTTTTACTAATGCAGAAATACAGCAGGACTAGATGAACCAAGTTTGAGTACAGATAAGCATCAGAAAACAAAAACACAGTTAAATTTGCAAGAATTCAAAAAGTCTTGCTGGAAGCAGGACTGTAAGGGCCATGCAACTCACGTGCACCCAGCTTTGATTCATGCCACTTGACACAGATTTAATTCATCCCACTTAATTCTGGGTAACTATGGAATGGTCATACTTGGCTACCTCTACAGCAGAAGGACGAGGAAAACAACTCTTTGTGGTTGGTTTGGTTTTGTTTTTTTTTCCTAGAGATCTGAATTGTCTCTATCGTTCAATATGTTTCGAAGGAAAGCATTAGATCACCGAGCAGGAGAACCAGGCTTCCCTAAATCAATGACTGGCATCGTGTTATGTTGTTAGAGCAGACAGTTAAGCCCTTTATGCATTTGTATCCTGTTTAATGCATCTTTGAGTATTTTCATAAGACAACCAAATTGTTTTGAAATTAGTTATACTTTATGAATTCCAAAGGTCAACTATACAGTGGGATGTGAACGGACAGCCAAATACACCCACAAATGTATGTATTTGATCTCTACAAATCATCTTCTGTGTGTTCTTTAATTACAACTTTTCTGTTTCACTGGCTTTTTCCTCGTCTTCATTGGTACACGGGGTGAAAAGGTGCCTGCCCCACACCAACGAGCTACATACTAACAAATTAAAGCTAAGAACTATTTCTAGGTATGCTCAAATAATTTAAAATGACGCAAAGATTAGACAAAATTACAATCTGCTTTCAGATAATTCTAAATAGAAATGGAAGTGAAATTCATTTAATAACTGAAATGATTTATATAGCACTAGTTGCACCTAAATACTCCGGTAACAAAAAAATGAGAGGGAACGTAGAGATATGAGACAGGTTTAGCTTGAAGTCTGAAACCCTCACACAACGATCAAGTTCATGAACAACATGTACTTAATTGACAAAAGGAAAACCGCACGTTTCTACAACAGTATGGTATTTATGTAAAGCATTCATACCCTTCCCTGTGAAAACTATGCATTTTGACTCCAGCATGACTACATATATGAGATTTTGGTATGAGGGTGAGCATAGTTAGAGTACGTTTGTGAAGCAAAGCCCTACGTTTACAAAAAAGCACGCACTCACACGCATTTTCATCCATGAAGACCACAGCACGTCAGAAAGATCTCCCATTTACTCTATCTATTATACAGTTGGAAAAATTCAGCTTTTGGGCTACAGCACTTTCTTCCACTGCTTGGTTACAGCCAGGAGGCCCCAGTGGTTCTGGGGTCCCTGCGCTGTGTGCTCTATATGTTAGGGTGTACTATAATGTATGACACATCTTATACGTTTCAAAACAGGGAGCTCAGAACCAATTGCTCCGTTTGTTTGTGTCCTTTGTCTACCCTCCAGACAAACCCCAATACAAGTCCTGTAATACCTGGATCCAAAAGGCGAAAGAAAGGGGGTAAAAAGCGCAATGATTCCCTTTTAGCAGCAGGGTTCAGAGGGTTTTACCGTGCCATCCGCTCTCCCTACTGGGGCACATGCACATGTGTCCTGTGACCCAGATCTGCAGCCTCTCCTTCCCCCACCATTTTTTGTCTGGTTCAAGGAATCTCTCCTCCACTGTGGATTAAGTTTTTCCCAACTCATAAGCTTGGAGCTCAGGGGTTTGTGTTTTCTGCATTGCAAGTACCTGGGGAGCAGAGTACTTGCCAGCAGTAACATCTGAATTTGCCAGCAAAACAGTTACCCACATCCGAGTGCATGCGCAGAGAAAGTGCACAGAGCGATGTCGGTGGGAAGTTATTTCCATCAAAGTGTTAAGCCTCCTGCTTTCCGACAGTCCAGTTCTAATTTCAAGGTCCGCTTAATTCCACATCAAATAATTACTGCTATACCCAGAAGCACCTTGTCTCCAGAGTTAAGCATATGGCGAAGGACTGAGACCTACTGGTGTCCATTATGGAAGCAGCACGGATGCCAAGCCGATTAAAAATGCTCAGGCTCCCTTCACAACATGCCCAGTGACTGACAGCTTCGCGATTTGGCCAGTCACTGTGGCTGCCAAAAAAGCCTCTGCTGCACGGGGGCCCACATGGCACTCTGAGAAAACAGTTCCATTCCTGGTATTAAATTCCCATACTGACCCGAGGACTTTGCTGTGAGCTCAGCAGGAGCGCACCATCCAATTTACAGCTCCATCCTCCAGAGCCCTCAGTGCCAGCCTCTGGCAGAGACGAATGATGGTCAAACCCCTCCAGTTCATAAATTATGCAAAGGCAATAAATGCACTCAGCAAACAGCTCCTAACGTTTGCCTAGCCTGGCTCCAGATACACTTTGTAAAATGCCAGGAGTCCTGCGCACACAAGGCATCTATTTCACTCATAAAGAGGTTTTGTTGGAGGGGCATGAGGGGAAGGAGACCCACCGTCCAGCAGCGCCGTCCTGTTCCAATAGTCGAATTTTATGGACAAGCTATATGAAAGAAAAGAAGGCGAGACAGGAGAAAAAGGGCTTTATGCACTGCATTGGGGTTATATTTACGTGCAGTATGTATATACGTGTATCTTTGTGTGCGGGCATACACACTGCATGTGCATGTTTTGCACATCCATGTTAAGCTCAGTTTTCCCTCGGGATTAAATATGTGGATTTGCTCTGGTTCACGGAAAGAACCAGACAATTTTTGTGCAGGGGTAACCCCAAAAAGCCTTGCAGAAGAAATGAGAGGTTTTTTTACTCAGGCTGGAAACTGAATGGAAGCAACTGTGTGCTCTTCCAATGGCTGAGACTACTTTGCTGTTCAGGCACTCTGGGCATTGCATTTGCACACACATTCCCCAGTGGCCCTTGCTCTGATGTGCTCATTTACGTTTTTGGATGCATTTTCTTCCCAGAGGTGCTGAAGCACAAGGTGTTTCCATCTTTTACAGGCTTACTGCTAACCACTTCTGGAGAACAGGTCCTGGAAACCAAAGCTGACAACCGTGAAGTTGATTATTCAGAATTACTGGTCAATTTGAAGACAAGTCTGCACTGCTTGCTCAATTCCTCCAGCATTTTTCTACCTCCCAGGGCCACAGAGAAAAGCAAAACGATTTAAGTGCTCTGTGGTTCTCAGAGCATCAGACTGTTCTGGAACTGAAGTGATGCAAATGCTTTATACTGGCCTTCTGCTTTGGGCTGAGTTTCAGTATTTAGCGCCTATGACAAAAAGGTAATTTTTCAGTCTTCTCCCATGTCTCGTTTCAGGAAACGATGGCTCTGTGCACACGCTGCATCGGAATAGACTACAAATAACTGGGAATCCAAAATACCATTCAGGGGTAGCATGACCTGATTTTTGGATAACTTCACTGGAAGCTGTGAGTGATAATGTGACAAATCAGGACAAGGAGGCTGCAGACACATTTTACACCTGAACAGAGGCTTCTTTCCCTGATTCTCAGGCTGAAGTCACTTAACTATCTCCACACTGCACACCAGTCGTGACTGATTACAGTCACCCAGGGCCAGGCTTGAGACGAGCTCAGAGCGAAAATTCCGAACGCTGGTCCACATTATCAGAAACCCGCCCAACCGAGCAGCCCTTAGCTCTCATTTAGGCACTGAAATGAAAGGCAGATTAGCAAAACTGCTGAGCACCCACAGCTCCCACGTACGGCCAAGTTTTCAAATGAGCATGGCACAGAATGCTGTCAGACCTTTTCAAACCACAGCCCGATGGGCCCCTCAGCAGAAGAATTCTCAAAATGGCTATTTAACAATTGAGAAAGTCTTGTACTGGGCAGAAGGGACTCTTAACAGTTTTCCCAGAGGACCTAGAGTACTACAAACTAAATGCAAAGCAAGGGACATATAAAGCTCACTGAACACCAGCTCTACAGATACAATTCTTAGAGGACCTATGGAAACGTTAAGGTTGCTCCTAATTTCTACATAATCAAGGGCAATAACAAGAGCAGACTGACAATGGCTTGCTCAAAGTGGCCATAGTTATCACTGAACCTTTCTAAGACCTTTAATATCTAAAGTGTGTGGGCTACCAGCCACCAAATCACCTGGCACACACGTGCCAAGTGCTCAAGCCTCCCTTTGCAGTTTCTGCAACTTCATGCTCAAAAAGCGCTTATCAAAATCCCTAATGCACAAACGCACATTTTCATGTGTGTGCTGCAGTCAGAATTCAGTCATTCCTCAAATCAACCCCAGGCGAGGAGGGAACACACAAACTCGTAAGGTCATCTTACCAACAAAAGAAAGCCTCAGCTTAAACCTTCTAAATGACTGTTATCAGTCCAAGTTGCGAAAGCGTAAGATGCGTTCCCTGCGATATGGGGTGTGCACACACATAACCGCCATGGGAACTGGGAAAAGGACTTTCCAATTGCCATCTGAGGTTTAATTGCTGCTGTTCTGTAGAAGAAAAGGAAAACTGAAGACGGGGCTACAGGTTACTTGTACCTGCCAAATGCCCTGCCCCAGCTGGAGAAAGAGCAAGTTAAAATGCACAGCACATCTCCCACAGCACCTGCAGAATGAGACTGATCCCAACGCCACATTCCACAATCAGACACCCTATGTGGTTACAGCTATAATTTGAGCCCATTTTAATAGCTTGAGAGAGTCTGGTCCAAATCAAGCTGAGTAAAGGTCTGTGCCACCTCACCAGCTCATTCAGGCTGAAGCAACACTATGGATTTCTATGTACCTTGCTGATTGAACACATTCTTGTGCAGAAAGTGGCAATCATTGAATATATCATGTACAATGACATTGAGGAGGGCATTGTTCTCTACTCTGCTCAATGGACTTTGCTGGAACAGCTATTTCATATCTTGGATCCATTTATCATTGCCACCAAAGGAGTCAGTGCTGCTGAAACGCCAGCACTGAACAAAGTGATTCTACTCATCTGTCTGCTGAAAAGAAATCTGAAGAAAATGAGGGAAAACCCAGACCTCAGCCATGTTCACACTGACATTTACAATATTCTTGTCCATCTATCCAATGACAAACTGACAGCGCTGGAAAGGGCAAAGATGATATTTTAGCTATACAATTAGACCTTTGCTTCCAAGAAAAAAGGGAGAAAAAAACATCTCCTAGATGAAAGGAGACACAGACAGGGAATAAATGGGCAATTTTCTAATTGATGAAATGGAGACAGGCAGAGTCACAAAGAAACTAAGAGCAAGAATTTAACTTTTTTTCTTTACCATCTCTGACTTTGCCTGCAAGTAGCATTCAGCATGGAGCTCCTTGCCAAGGAATCTTATATATAGCATCTCGCAAATTGGTTAACATCACAGTCTGCTTAGCAATTCTTCACCATTATCCACAGTGATTCACTGTAAGGAATGACTCTGAAACAGAGATGGTCTGAGAAGTTTAAGGTCTGCTTTCTCAAAAGCTAAAATTACGGATTATTCATAGAAAAGTCCCATTTTACACAAATTACCTTAGTCTGGAGAAAAGATTGCAATGTTGACCTTTAATCTGAATTCCATTTTATCCAAACTACTTCACTTCAGATGAAATGTATCAGTCTTGGACATTTAAAGTTATCTTGGCCCCTTACAGGAAAAATATTCAGAACTTAGAACCACTTTCAGCTATAACTCTTTTTAATACCTCACTACCAGGACTTCTATGATTGTTTTATATAGCAAAATGACACAATTAGTGGCTCCTTTCAGTTCTACCACCAACAAAACATTGGTTTGATAAGAAAGAGTTGTATTTCGACTATTAAAATGAAAACACCAGATTGCATTACTATCCATGCTGAAGATGATCCTCCTTATATTTACATAGGATGTGTATAAATCCTTGGCGACTGGTGGATGGTATACATACTGCTGGTAGACCACAGGCTTATTTGTAAAGCAAAGGGGGATTTCACTCCAGAAAGACAGCTAAATGTGGGTCTGATTTTGAGGTTTGGTTCTGTTGTGTCAGTCCCTGTATCGCCAGGGCTAGCACTCGAAGGGGAAGGCTAGCAGCTCTGTGTGAACGGGAGAGGCTGGGAGGCTCCCTGGGCACGGCTGGGGAGGCAACAGCGCCTGCAGAAGCACAAAGCCTGCCTGAGGGCTGCCAGGGACAGAGCTGCAGCCCTCTGTCCTGGTTATCTGCCCGGGGCTCCGTCTCACCCAAGGGAAACATGCCACCGACATCCGCAGGCACCTCCAGGCACACCCTCGGAGAAGGGTGTAGAGAAGCCAGCCCTGTAAGAACCACATTTTTCTTTGCTCCCTGGAAACTGAGCTGAGAGTAAGTTATTGCAGTTCTTGGGAAAGTGCAACTTCTCTCCCCTGGTTATCACTCCCAATGGCTTCCTTATGGTATCATTGCTCAATGATCCCACAAGTGCTTAAGGCCCAATCCAGCCATCCCCAAAGAACGGGACGATGCTCCCCACCAATGGCAGTGGTAGACTAAATGGCCTTTCCAGATGTACCATTAGAAAGCTAACGATGCCACGAGTTACTCAGCTCAGCATCTTCAGAAAGTGCCTGCTGTAAGCCAGGCATCTCAATTCCACTAGACTAACTGGGCACCAAGCAGCTGTTGGCCACAAACACAACTGAATCTTAATTTTAGGAAGCCGTTCCCTTTCGTGACAGAAGGATGAACTCCCTGCCTCAGTTCCTCAACGCTCTGTGTGAAAAAATGACTACACGCCTTTGTCTCTGGGACTCCAAATGTACATCTGCTGCCTCCCTACCTGCCTCTCTGGCTGTAGACAATCTGCAGTATGTATGTGTCCTCTCAACTGATAATGACAATTCGCAGTGTGTAATGTCATTTTTACTGTTTTTTCAACTGATAAGTACTTCGTCAGGCTCCAAACAATAAATAGCAGTAAAAATATAAAAATTTACATTTATACTTGTGGACTAAGTCAACAGCAAAGACTCAAACTAAGCAGCGTTTAATGAAGTCAATGACTAATACTGCATTAGCCAGTGTATCTGTATAAGAAAAGACTCCTATTTTTCAGAACTCCTGGTCTTAGCTCAAGAGTTCAGTTTGGAATTTGAGTCTTCCACATACTTACAGGCTAATGAAATCAAAATATCCTGATGGACAAGAAGCAAAGCATGTTACGGGTTAAAATAATACAAGAATCTATTTTTTCCACTGTGTTGTGATCCATAAAAATCACCCTGAGCCTTTCCTCTTTCTTCTCTGCCTGTGAAGCCAATTGCTTTGATTGCAGTGATATGAGCTTGCTGAAATGACTTGCCCTTGCTTGTGAAGCAAATGGAACATGCTAATAGAACTTATCGCATTACCGGATGCAAAAGTGCCATAGCTCATTACTTTAAGATAAAAGGATATCATTGCAGACGGGAAGCAGAATTGACTTTCTGAGGCCCGACTTGATGATGATTTAATCAACTGCTCTCTTTCACTTCTCATCTCTGCGCCTGTCGGTTTCACAGGTGCTGTTAAATGAGACACTCAGAAAGTGAGCGGAGGGAAAGAAATTGCTGTCATTACTTTTCAAGAAAGGAGGTATGCAAATTTTCGACAGAAAGATTGCGTTCATAATGGGCCTGGTAAAATACAAGGATCATGCTTGACAGGTGAGGGCAAGTCATTTGTACATCCTTAAAGTGAAGCAACCATCCTCATTTAGAAATTGTGCTCGATAAGAGAAGCTACAAATGAAAACCATGCAATGGCTGAGAAGCAGCAAGCAAACCTTTGAAGACTTTGCTATTGCAGCTCTGCCT
This sequence comes from Falco rusticolus, assembly GCF_015220075.1. NCBI lineage: Eukaryota > Metazoa > Chordata > Aves > Falconiformes > Falconidae > Falco > Falco rusticolus. Next base: position 24,928,040 of record NC_051187.1, on the reverse strand, counting down.
TCAGCAGGTGCCTGGCGTGCCTTCACACATGCCTGTTCCTAACTGCCAGATGGCCAAATTTTGGCCTCAGTATCTCACAGAGAACTCCTCTTAAATGTTGTTTTTTTTTTTTACTGTCAGCTTTACATTCACAGTCTGGGGTCTGAGAGTTTCTTCCTTTATTCATCACTGCCAGAAATAGAAATTACAGGACAAAAAACTAAGTGAGGGTTGAGTTAACTTTGAAAACAGAATCAATAGGTTGGAGGCAACAACGTGCTTTCTTCTGCCTGTAACTGAGTATTACAGATCTTGGAAGGTCCAGAGCTTACGGTTCATACAGCCAAGTCAAAAGTAAAAAGAATAATCCACAAAAAAGGTTGTAGCGGGAAGCAAAGAGGATGAAAAGATGCTTCTCCAGGGCCCAGAAGGAACCTGGGGTCCTGTGTGATTGCAACGCGAGAGGAAAGGGCAAAAAGAGAGTAACCAAATGTTCTATTGACCCGACAGAAAAGTTCCGATGTTCCAAAATTAGAAGTTAAAAAAGCACAATAATTGAGATGATGAATTATGTACAGGCTAAAGACACTCTATAGATCTCGGATGGCTATTGAGCTGTTTGGGTCATTTTAAATGGGGAAATGAGAACTACTAAGCTTTTATTGGTGTCAATCAGGTTTTCAATCAGAGATTGATAGTCAGCCACAGCAAACAGGTTCCTTGGGGACTGCACTGTACACAATGGATACGGTAGTTTGTCATAAAAATGTTGACAATTTGTCTCAGATATAGCACTTAAATAGAATTAATGTCATGAATATTTAGAATTAAACAAGAAATAGCTAGGAAATACTGCCGCAAAGGAAGCTTGATACAATGGAAAAGGATTTAAATAAGAACAGCCACTGTATTAATTCCACAGATAGGTGCATTTTAAGAATTTAAAATATTCTTTCTGAAGATACACAGTTTATCTGTATCAAATGTGTCTATGTTTGTTTATGAAATGCAGCTATCAGGTATCTTACTTGCCCTTTTCCATACGTGTCGGGTTCTCAGCCCTCCACATCTACCTAAATAATAGTGACCCAGTAATACTCTTTGGATCTCACTCACCTCTCACCAAAAATACTTCATGGTAGCTTGAAAAGCAACATGATGGAGGAGAGAGAGCTTTGGGCTAGGACTCGGCAGATCCACCTCTGTCACTGGCAATCAGTATCGCCTGGGCGAGCCACCCAGTCTCTTCTATAAACCCTCTATTTTCCATCTATTCAGGCTATTAAATGGTATGGTCCTTGGGATCTGGTTACTTTTCACTGTATGTGTCTATAGAGCCTGCAGGGTAACAGGGCGTTTGCCTTAAAGAATTTTGGTCCTAGTAGATAGAAGAAACGAAGAAGAAGAAAGCATTAAGACTTGGATCAGGGCCTAGACACATCATGCCTAGTTTCAGTACAGAACTCATCTTCCACCTACCAAATGGCATAACCTAGAGCAAATTACATCATTTCAACTGAAAATTATTTTTATTTTAAATTACAGTAATGCACATAAAGAAGCAGCAATACATTATCGATAACGTTGCACAGGGGTTGTTCTCTTTTACAGGCTGCAGCAACTCTGAGCACAAAATGGCTACTGACACACACATGAAGAGAGAGTCAGTTGATTTGCATGATAATATAGTTGCAGAAATAATATTTGAAACAAAAAATAAAGAATAAAAAGCCATCTCTTCTTTCACAAACAACAAAAACTCTTTTAGCTTTTGAGCTCTGTATCTTTACATTAGACTAAGCAATTTAAACTGAATTGTATAAATAATAATAATAATTCCCCAAACAAACCAAAACAATTGATCCTTAGGGATAAGACCTTAACAGCTGAGCTATAAACCTCTGAATGCTGGATTTTAATGGATACTAAAAAACTCTTAACTAAGCCCTATAAATATAACCTGAAACAAAATGATTTGTGTAGTAAGCTGTTTGCAAACTCCCATAAATGTTCCTCATTGTCATAATGCCAGAAAAATAACTCAGACTGTGTACTCAGCCCTGTAAACGGGCTTCTATGCTGTGGTTTCATTCCTTTTCCTACTCTCTATTTTATAATTCATCACTCGCACCGTTGTTACATATTATTATTTATTGCTGCCTTTATCATTTTTGTACAATTTATAAATTTTCTGTGCTAGACCTGAGGGAAGAGAAGGATTATTCTAAATCTACAGCAAGTAAATATAAATTTCAAAGACAATGGCACACTTTGGCCTGCCTACCTCAAATTTCCTGTTTTGACATAAGTGATGCTATAATTTGGAATCTGTAATCTCTTATTAGGAAATGAACGCATTATTTTTTTTTTTCAGAATACTGCAATTATAATAATTGAATTTAAACCAGGAGTTTCATTTCTCTGTTTAGAGGTAAGCGTAATTGTATATCCCTGATTTATCAGCTGGACTCAACCATTTGTTATTCATGAAATAGCTGGGAAAAAGTCAGAATATTGGTAGTCAGGGGGACGCTATCCAATGGAGCATCCACCGCTGGGGCTTCCTCTTCATGGACAAGCAGTGGCAGAAGTGCTACCTCGGCGTGTCCGACCACCCCCCTCAGGTATGGGTTAGGCTCCAGGCTGGGCTGCTCCAGCTCTCTCTTCCTGAGGACCTCTGGAAATCAGCCCCAGACCCAGCTGTGCCTCCTCTGTTTGGGATAAAAGCTGTTACTCTGATACCGCTTTCCGTAGCGCTGCACCGTGCAAAACCCGTGCATGGCACAGTGCTCGACCACGTGGTTACAGGAGCTTCAGGTAAGACCCAAACCTCTGTCTTAGGAGCCATTCTCATGTATAAATTATTCACCGTGGAAAACCAGGCCCTCAGTTTACCACCAATACACTCCTGGCAAGGATCTAAGGAAAATGGTTGGGGTTTTTTTCACTGCTGCATTAACCTACCACCAGCGTAAGGTGATAAAACCTCCTGTATCATAAGTAGTATGACAGGCTCCATGGCTGTTATCAGCAGTTGACAAACTACCTGGCACAGCCAAGGCAAGGTATTGCTTTTAATAGCTGGCTGCCAGCACAGTGTTCAGAAAAATTATCCTTCTCTACGATAATGCAAGACTTTTGCCAGCAACAACTGTGTTTAAGCAGGACAGTAGCTGACACGGCATGGAGTGTCGCTAAGACTGCCCGTATGCTCCTTTTCCAGCTGCAACGGCACTGAGATTTCACACTGCCAGGAATTGTGTCTTCCAAAGGGGAACCCCACGGAAGGGCCAGGAGACATCCTGAATGTAAAACACAGGATTTCCCGTTGAACCTTTTGTCAAGAAAGAAGGGCCATACCGAAATAGAAGGGGATGCATCTTGCAGAACAAGTCTGCTTGGGAATGTGGGGAGCCAGGGAAGGCCTGGAAGGAGCAGAAGCTTCATGTCTGATCTTTGCAATCACTGCTATCCCACAGGAAAAAAAACATACTAGATTTCTGTCTGCATGATCCCAGCAAACCACCTGCATCTTGTGCAGCATCCATAAAGGATTTTTAAACTGCTCAGCCTGTGCTGTACAGTTCTGAGACAGATTAGGTAGAGCATGGAAATTCATCTCTTTCTCCAGAGATGCTCTCTATGAATACAGAACCCTGGAATTTCACAAGGGACTTTTTAGAAAGGTAGAGGCTCCCTATATTTTATAGATGGTAGATGCCAAACGATTGGAATTTTGATTCTCATCTCTTTTGAAATTTTAGTAAAGAGGAAGGCTATGAGATTTCAAACGTGCTCTCCCCACAAAAACCTCTGCAGGCTTTATCTTCAATCTAAAACGCAAGTGAATAACAAGATGCAATGGCTAAAAAGCAGATAAATTTAGACTGGTACATATTTTAAAAATGGGGAATAATTTCTTATTTTTCAACTTAAAAACAGGGCAGATTTTCCCTAACTAAAAAAATGTAATGAAAAATTAAAACCTTGCCTAAATTTTGTGCCCCTTTTCAGTCAGAGTTATTGTACTCAAGGCAGTGCAATTAATTAGTGGAGATCATATGGCCTGTGCTATACAGGAGGTCACAGCAGATCATACCCTCATTGCCCCAAATTATGTGAATTTATAAATCCCTAAACATCCACTTCTTTCCACTCTTACTTCCATGGCTAGCTCGTTAGTGCTTTGGACTCCCTATTATCCAGCAACTCAGGCCAACTCCATTCAGTGTGAACACCCCCTCCTGTGCTGGGACAATTCCGAAGGGCTGTGGATGAGCACTGAACTTACTCCTGAGCCAGAAGGGTTTCTCATCTCCCAGGAACAGTGGGTCTGCCAGCTTGTACAACGACTTTGGTGTTGATGTTGTTGCGCATGTTGAGTTTTAGTCTTGTTCACAGGACTCATTTTTATCATGCTGCAGGAATAGCACTTCTTTAAGACCCACTTCAGCCTTGCTTGACTAGCTTTTTTTGTATAATCAATAAAAAAAGTCTGCTACAAGAGGACACTGTGATTTACAAATACACGAAAAGAAAGGGAATGATGCAAAGCCACTGGTATGGATGTGAAGGACTGTTGGGAGAGGGAAAATAAAAAGACTATGAGAAGAATCTGAACAACCAATTTAATCTTTGAGCAAAATTCAGCAGAGCTTTCCTGCAGCAGAGCTTTCCTGTGTGGCAGCTATCATAAAAAGATGCAGGAGAGATCTACAGGAAATTTAATACAAAATCTAAGAAGTACACCAATGGGGTCCTTCAGAGAAAGCGAGAGGGAGGGAGACAGTAGTTTCTCACAAAGCATTACAGAAGCTGGCCTTACATTTTCCCTCAGAGCTCCTAAACATAATTATTAACATGCAAAGGAGAGATGTTAGCAGATACTCTCTGAATGGAGGAACACTTTGATACAGGCTTCAGATTTACCAAGGACTCTCCTCCCCTCCATACCCAACTGAAGAGAGCTTAAGAGCACATGTTTTCTTTCTTCCCACCCACCACACTTACAGCACCTTCCATCACTTCTTGTCAATATGTGCAAACCTTGTTTAATTTAGGCTCTTCAGCATTGCTGCTGAACGAGGTGGGTTTATTGCTGTTTCACCAGTGAGAAAACGAAGGCAGGCGAGGACGGTGCCGCGCTGGACGTCACACTCGGGAAATAGCCATCTCTGAGCTCCTGTTCTGCCACCACACCTTACCACAAACCTTGTCTCCCCTAAGCTCTGACCTTTTCTCATAAAAAGAAGTGCCGGAAAGCAGCAGGCATAGTACAAGGCACAGTAACACAGTAACAGTAGCACAAGGCAGAATTTTACAATGGCACTGCAATAAAGAAACAGAAGACAACTCCTATCTTTTTGTCTATTGAAACTAAATCCATGCTCCAGCGACGCTCAACTAACACTACCCAATGGGAATATATGCTTGTCCCCACACAACCGGTAGGTAATTCACAGCTGGAAGGACTCAAACTGTACAGGACTCTACACGTTTACCGACACCAAAGACAACGACCCACTTCAACTAGAACAAATGACCATGAAGTGAAGGGAAACCACCTCACTCTTGAAGAGGAGGACTCACTGCTTCCCCTCCTGGGAGGGCTGGCTTCAGTAAGTCGCTCATGTCTGCCATGTGCTGACAGCAAGAGACATCTCTCCTCCTTCTCAAAACTGGCTTTGAAGGGACATACAAGGGTATTTCTGAGCTGTAGATTCTTTTATTCTTTGCACTCCTGCTTTTAATGGGAAGAAATAACCAGTTATTGTGATGCTTCTGGGCAACTAACTCATACTTGGAAAAATGAGCAAATGTAGCCAAATGACAGAGTGTAAACAATGCTCCCTGAACTACCAGGGACATCACACTCAAACACCCCGTGTGCAGGCATCTTCCCGAAGCCTCGTCTGCCCCTAAGACCTCAAAGGGTTAAACCTGCAAATTGCCTTGCTGTGCTTCTGGGACAGCATGAAGGATGGCTGCCATTGCCACGGTCAGATATGACAGCGCCAATTTGATGTGCTGCCATCAAGGGCCTTCTAAGAGCCGAGCGCCCTGATGGTTTTGTGATGCGAACAGTCGCATCGCAAAATGGTTTTCCTCTCCCGCTGCCTCTGCTTCCATCTGCTGCTGGGCCGAGGCACAGCCGGCTGCCTGCCTGTCACAGCATGTATTAAAATTAGCTGGGGAGGAGGCACTCAGTTGTGCTAATTACATTTTAATCATTGGAAATGTGTTGGCAAATCAAGCCTTGATTGCCATCTCGGAGTCTGTCTCCTCCAGCAGAGTGAAGGGGCTGTCTGCATTAGCCGGGGCCTGCTGGGCCCAGTTCTTTCACAGAAGATAGAATATGGTGCCTGCTGGCCCACCACTGAGACTGCTTTGGCACATTATTAAAAAGCCACAAGGCTTGTTTCAAATCATCACTGTGTGAGCTCTGCTCATTCTCACATCCCTGGGTATTCCAGCCACTTGGTACTTTTAACTATATCTTTAGTTTACCTTGTGGGCTCAAAAACAATTTTGCATGCGTGGGTGGAGGAAGCCGGAGCTATTTTGCAGCTCGTAGGGTTGGGAACGAAGCTGGTTGTCAAAACGCCTTCCTTGTCAGCTCTAACACTGCACCCAACAGCAACCCAAAATAACTGGAACTTGCACAGCCCCCACCTCACCAAAGGAAGGTTCAGTGCAAGTCCTGGTTTGGTCTGAACAAAAGTCCCTTCCCGTTTAGCAGGTCAAAGAAAACCGAGTCACTGATTGCTCTCAGGCCAGCCAGGCTTGTAAATCACATTGGAGAGGAACAGAAAAAAGCATGAAGGTCCCCTTTGTTCCTCTGACTAAATGCTCACATGCAGATCCTAAAATCAGCACATTGGATGAGTGTCAAAAGGATGAATTTTCAAGCCCTTTCGCCAGCCACATTTGAAATAACTTTTTTAAATTTATTTTTTTTTTAAATCAATACAGGAAAACTTCCAGAGCAAGCAACTTGAACCAAAAGCAAAAGGAGCCAGATTCTCTCAAAGGTCAGACCAGGCAGGCTAAACAACACCAGCAGCACCTACCACCTGCAAACCTCCTCCCAAAATAAACAAACCAACCCAACACTGTAGATATTTAGAAATCTGAAAAATTCTCCCTCAGATCTCTCTTTTACAGCATGCAAATACTGCCCCTAAACTGAATCTTAATATTATTAATACATAAAACTATTCCTGTTGCTTACAGGCAGCGGCAGAACTGGGCTCCTAAGGTTGAATTTTCAGGAGCGGCAGGGCCAGACTCCCAAGGGTTCAGCACTTTGTAAAGCCAAATTTCTGAACAGCTTGATTCATGGTAAGACACCTAAGCAAGTGGCAGATTCCCAAAGCGCTCAGCAGTCGGCAATGCCTATTGTCACCCTGGAGTTGAAAGTTCTAAAATATCTCACTAGACTAAACACTTTTGGCAGCCGGAACAGCTCAAGGATTCAAACAGGAGGGAAGTACTGAAGCTGCTAGCTTCAGCCTCGCTTCTTCCCTTGCTGGTGCAGGTGAGAGGAAAATGCGGCCACTGAGTGGAACATTGCCAACATTTCTGGTTTGGTATTTCTGTGCTCCCGCATACGTGGCGGGAGGGACCTGCAGCAGTGGAGACTCAAGCACACGTAATCCATGTATCAGCTTCTGACCTCTCCTGAAATCCCTGTAATACTCCCCCTATTAGCACGTGCAAGTGGATTTTTAGTTGTTCATTTATTACACCTCAGACACGGCCATACAAAGGCGTGATAAAGTTATAAAGGCTTGAGTAGCCAACATGTTTGTTCAGAATGAAAGCTATTTTTACAGCACCTGAGAGGAGGCAGACTTTGGTGGTTTCTTTCTTTCTTACACAATTACATTGCCATAGAATGTAATGTTTTCATGACTATCATATAATGGAACTTAAAACTGATCATTTTATAGCCCTAGCAATAACGGTAAGGGTTTGCAAATACCATAGAGAGGCTATGGTGTCCTGTCATACAGCTGTATTGCACAGATTGAATCTGAAAAAAAAAACCAAAAACCAAAGCTCTATGTGTGTTCTAGGATAAAAAAATATCCAAGTTATTAGGCTGGGAAAAAACAGAAATTAAAATCTGGCCGATATACATTAAGACAAACAGGGTCAATTAGTTTACTTAAATTGGCTTACTGGAATATTTTTGATCTTGTTTAACTTGAGAGCTTTAAATTTAAATTATCTCATCCTTTCTTGGCATTTTTAATATGAACATTATACAAGAAATATGATTATTGCACATAAATGAGACACAGTTTTCATTCAGCACATTTAATTTCTGCCTTTTAAATAAGGAATAAGTATATTTGTATTTGCGTGATGGCTCCAGTGGTCCCAACCACCAATAACCGCACTATGGAAGTTCTGTCTCCAGGAGGTCTGTGATGATACAGGTAGTGATTCAGCTGCTGTGACTAAGGTTTTGTGCATGCTCAGTTATTTAGCATCACTGCTACACTATTTATTTTGCACTCTACCCAACTCAGAAATACTAGTGTCCTATTTCATTCATAAAATCAAACTTTTTCCCCCAAACTCTATCAAAAAGACGACAGGATCTGATGCCTGTGGGTCACAATGAAACCTCAGGACATCTGGAGAATTGTGCTGACAGGGAGCCCTTAGCCACTGGAAATTAGCCAGATCATTCCAGTAAAAACAGGACAGCCTCTATCAGACCAAGCAGATGTGTGCGTGGCATGATGCCCCTTCTCACTGAGGGCATGCACGATGTGTGCGCTGCGTGGCCACGCAGAGCAACTGCAAACAGGGGTAACAACACCAGCCGCTCAAGCTTCAGGCCTGATGCCGCACAAGGCACAGCAACGTGACAACCAGCCATTTCTCCAAATGCAGGTAGCAGCCAGTTGCCATGAAAACACAGAAAAAGCCACAGGACAATCCTAGCTTTTCCTGACAGATCCTGAAGGTCTTCCAAATAGGGCTTAGTCCTCTCTCTTACAGTGGCAGTGGTCTTCATTATTTGTAGTACAAAGACCAGGGCCAGGGGGGAACCTGTAATTTGGGCAATGACAGAACATCTGATTAAAATCACTAGAATAAGAAACAGTTGTACTTTAGCTTTCAGTCACAAAATCTAAGGAATACTTTGGTTATATTTAAGATCTGAAAGAATGCAATACATATTCCCCTCTGCCCCCCAGAGCTATCCCTTCTGTCTCCATTACGTTTGTGAAAATAAAATTCTTCTCATTGCTGAGTATTTGGTGTTTACCAAGGAGAACAACTGTGACTGTGCATGGCCACTGCTCTACGATGTGCTGAGAGAGGCGAAGGGAAGGGTACAAGGTGTACAAAACTAGCTTTTTCGGGGCCAGACATAAACCAACTTTGTCAAGCTTTATTTCTCCATTTAAATGAAATTAATATCTATATTCTTCTTGTAAGCTCTCTCCAATGGAAGTATTTAAATAAAGGGGCAAATGATACTTTTAATCCTTGACAAGGATTGCAATATACCAACTGAAGCAGAACTTCCAGCAAAATGTACTGGTCCTATCCTGAACCCCTTGTTCTGTATTTGTTCAGTGCCTACTCCAGCAGAACACGTGGCCCTTCATTATTATTTTTAACCCACAGAAATAAATCGCAAAGAAATGCTAGTGAGTGCCCTAGAGTGTTTAGGACCCTATTCAGCTGGAAAATTAGACAGCCTCCCGAGGCACATGAGCCCTGAAAGGCCACAGAAGCTGAGCAGGTCTGTTCAGACAAAAGGTCAGCCAAGCACACGACCAGGAGGAGATAAAAAAGAATAAAGAGCCCATCTTTGCCTACAGGTGTTTGTCAGTCTCCATTCTCCTGCCCTACAGTGTTGCCTTGGAAGGAGGATGTGTTCCTAAAATACCTGGGGACTGAGAAGGGAGCTGTCCTTTAGGCTGTGGCACACAGCAGCCCTTAAGCTTTCAGCACCACCATCCAGAGGACGCGGTATCTGTAGAGGACATGGTATCTGTCCCTTGGCTGGAGAGAGCCTAAGGAGCCTGCTATCCCCAGAGAAAAAGCAGTCTTGAACATGCTTCTCCTCGAGACGCCCAACCAAAAATCTCTCCTTGGTATTTAGTAGAAGCAAGTGGAAAATGACACAAAATACAAGTAAGGAAAGCAGAAGAAACACTGAGAAAACACCTTATTTTTCACATGAAGAGCAAACGATCCTTTCTCTGAGGCCATCTAAAGCTAACTCTTGTGACAGCTTTTGCTCTCCGTCTCATCGTTCAGTTCACACACGACACAAGTTATGTTGCTAAACATCATCTACTTATTTCTACCCTTCATGCAGTCCTTTCTGTGGACGTATTTGTTCTGGCTGCTTCTATCTGGAACCACAAAGATAGCTTGCTAAAGGTAAATTAAGGAATTATCCATGGGCATTACTAAAAAGTGGAAACGAACCCCAAATTTGCACCTCCAGCGTTACTGTTACAGAACCGTCCCTGCTGCACCAGCCACACACTGGAAATACTGAAGCACCACGTGTGTAGGGTGCTTTTACTGAGAAGCACACTGAAAAATAAGCTGCTTCCCATCAGCAAGTACATTCTTTATCTTTAGTGTAACATTTATAAAGCTTGTTCAGGAAAAAAATGTGTTAAATCTTTCATCAGGCTACAGACACTTTATTTGGAGTCTTCACAGAAACCCAAAGTAGTGCCATAAGGTGCCTGGAATATTAGCCAAGATAAAACCTTCAGGGCCATGCACGCTACTGTTTTCAAATCTGTTCTTTCATCTGATGTGCCAGTCGAAATTACTTCTGCAACATGGTCAGAACCAACCTGGATGGATTTATAATGCCTCAAATTGCTATGGGCATATTTTTGTGAATCGCCTAGAGACAAACAGATAATTCTCTTTAGATTGTGCGAATTGCTAATTCTTATGCATGTCATGTGTTTTCCAAGTGGCATGTTTAGACAAGAAAATTGCAGAATATTCCTGATGTCACCAGAGCTCTATGCTTAGAAAGCCACAGCAGTGTAGGACAGTGTCCTTTTCCATATCTCAGTATATATATGTTACAAATCATTCTAACTCAGATAATACTTGTTACTTTTTCTCACTCTACGGCTACCTCTATAAGAGGGGAATAAAATCATGAACACCAGATGACCAATTATACCAACACAATGAAACTACTTGTGCAAGTAAAGGAAGCAGAACTGAGCTTTTTATTTGCTCTGCTTAGGCAATTTGAATAAACAGTGTAAGTGTCATCTTTTGAGTCAACATGTCAAGTCGAGTTTCACGATATCTAATCTCTGTCTGTTGGCATTATTATACTATACACAAAAACCCTCACAAAGACTTCCTTGCAGCATGCCTTCCTGATAAACAAAGCTTGTGCAATCAGTCCATGAAGTTCCCTTCTCTGTTCAACCTTCTCAAAATTTTTGAACTCATTGGCCAATTTCACCCACATTTGACAAGAGATTTCAAAGATAATTAAGCTCCTGTAGTTTTCTGAAAAAGGCGGCCAGTTGGTATAGAGACCCAATAAGCCTGAAAGAAAGGCTGCAGCGTGTGATCACACCTCACTTCATACCAGAAAATGCACACAGAAGACAAATGTTATAAGAACTCCAAGGGAAAAGCATCAATCAGAGGTTTCAGTTAACTCTCTATGGGAAACCAGGCTTTGGTAAGTCTTTTGCTCATGGAACTACTCATATTTATTTTACTACATATGACTCCGATTCAGAGGTGCCAGTTTCTAACTAATATATAAATTACCCTCATCTTTAAAACCAACAGGGACCTCTCTCTATAGCGTATATCATAATGCATAATTATAGCTTCAGGGCATCATTTTAGATGGAAATGTAACATATACAATAAAAGAAAATTCCATTTGTGTTATGACCAGATTTTACTTCTAAAGTGACTCTGTACACATGGAGAGCTTGGTAAACTGTCTGTCCGACCAGCACAGAAATGATGGTTCCACACTTAGGGCTGAAGGCCCTAAGATTACTAAAAGCATGGGTTTAATTCCTGACTGCCACATGCTCTTCTGCAGCAACTTTGGGTACACCCCCACCCACCCCCCCACCCCCCCACCCCCCCGTATCCTTCATCTGTAAAACATGATTCTGTTCCCCTCTTCCCCTCAACTTCATCTTTATATTCTATTTGTGTTATACTGTCTTCTGTATAAACTGTATGACGCCTGCTTTCCTCTGAATGCCTATTAAACTCTGATTCTAATTCAAACAAATCCAAACACAAACATACTGAATCCATTTTTCTGAAGTATTTTAAGTGGATTTTTGTTTTGTTTCTTGTAGTTCTTGATCACTGGCCATGAAAAAATTAAAGTGGCTCCAGAAAGCTGGGTTTGTCCATGAGAAGAATGCCAGCTTAACAAATTGGTAGCTTTGGGGTACTTAAGGAGGTGCTAGGAACAAAACAGCTGCTTTTCTTTTTTGGGAGGGATACATGATTAATACATTTGTTTTAGCATGTGCTATGTATGCAGCTTGGTTGTGTTTTACAAGGAGGAGTAACAAATTATCAGTCGCCAACTAGTCACTTTAAATCCCCTTTAGATTTCATCACTGCTTAAATGGTGTTTCACAAGGCAAATAGAAAAGATTTTTATTTTCAAAGGGAAGAGAAAACAGCGTTGCTCTACATCCCTGCGGGATGCAAAAACAATCTATGCCTGTGACTTCAATGAATTTAGTTAACTACAGCTAAATTGCATCACAGAGCCTCTCTTTAACAGATCTGCAATAGTTAATGAACATGGTGGGGAGACCAGATATTTCTTCAAAACAACTCATCAAGTAAGCTGCCTCTACTTAACAGATGTAAAGGCAGGGCCCAAAGTAGAAGCTGGCAGAAACAGATGGTGCCTAAGGGCAGCTTTCTGTTTCAGTGCTCTTGAGGGCTAGGTTAGGCAAGATGGGAGGTGTAGAGAGGTGGGGGTTGTGTTTTTCGGCAGCAGGTAAAATCCATTTGTCACACCAGCTCCAACTGGGCTTTCAGCACAAAAGTTTAATATCTGAAACCAATGAGGCATTCTGCTCTCCGACTGCAGCAAAGCAGGAAAGCCTCTCCGAGCAGTGTGGAGCCCCAGCCCTTTTCAGCAGGGAAAGATGTCAGACTCCTCGTTCTGAACGGCTTGCTTTTTCTCTTTCAAACAAATAAAAAATGGGTATGCAAAGGGAAGTGTTTTATCTTATTACACCTTCAGGGAAAGAACACAAAATGACGAAAGTAAGTGTGTTTTCTTTCTCTGTTCTCCACAGAATAACATCAGTAACCTCATAAAAGCAGCCCCTGCTTTCTCCTTCTCTGAAATACAGACACATCCATTGCGGCACCAGCAATAAATTTCCATTGCCTCCAACTTCTAACGTTGCCAAGGTATGTGCCATAGAGAGCATTTTTATGAGCCGGTCTTTGACTGCCAGGATTTTGCCTTCATAAAGAAGAGATTTTAGGCCATTCTGTCTATTTATTTTGTGTAGAGGAATCAAGGTCAATAAACCATGGAGAAATTCACTCTACCTTATTCCATTTCAGACTTTTGTCATCCACGCTTTATCGAGTATCTGAATGAATTTTTAATATCATGCCACAAAATGCTTTGGTCTTCTATCATATGCTGGGACTCTATAAATCTGATAACACTTGGGAGTTCTCAAATATACTCAGCACTGAAGAAACAGCTTTAAAGTTTAGTCATTCTGATGAAATGCAAGAGCTTATATCAGTGACAGGTTGACAGAAAAAGCTGTTTTCCTTTCCATTTCACAGACTTCCACGTATGAACGCCATGAAACATGTCAGGACTTTCTCTGAGTCTATGAAGACAGAGATGGCATCTGCTCCCAGTGGGGAGCCCTTCTAACCAGTAATACTGTAAAATTTCATGATTCTGAAATCTGATCGACAGCCAAAGGAAGGGCAGGGAGGAGGTGTTTACTGTATTTTATAGGAGAGCATCAATTGCTTGTCTTGGCATATGATGTATATTTTTATGGCATACAATGCCACTTCCCGCATATTTTTTTAAGTAAAATGTATTCGTGTTGGCTGAACAGGTTTATAATTTCCAATTGCTGGAAAAAAAATACGCTTTTCTTTATAACTAGGCATTAACCCTACACACTCATCACAAGAGTTTTAGGTAAATGGGCAAAAGGCAAGGATCTCGAGCCTTAACAAAGCACACAGAGATTTACTCTATCAGCAGCCCAGCGCAGTACATTAACTTCCCAGAGCACCATTATAAAGTTGGTCCCACCTTCCGATGACAGCAGATAAAAGAAATAGATTCATTAACTCTATGGTCTACGAAATATTATCTCTTAATCCAGGGGGCAAATTGAGATCTCATTAGGCAACTACATTATATTTTCACATTTGCTCTTTTGACAAATGTGCACCTATATTACCCCACTGAATTTACTTGGCAACACACACAGAGACAACTTCAGTTTTCAGAAACACCATTTGAAGTCCACAAATGCTTCTCCCCAAACTCCAAGCTCCCAAGCAGTTAATTCCACTGAAGTATGTCTGCATGTATGAGCTCGTGTTAGCCCATCCAAGGAACTTTTTTCCAATTGTTCTTTACTTCATCACATACTGTACCACAGCAGTTTTCAACCTGTGATTTGCTGAATCGTGAAATCCCACAACATCCTCCAAGAGAGATCTACATCATAAGGAAGAATAGCAACGCACTAATGGGTAGCTTTAAAATGACTAGATAACTCTACAACTTCAAAAGAAAATTTTTAGGGATGCACATTTCAAAAAACCTTGCAAACTGCTACAGGGCTTGCAAACATACCAAACCCATGGCTCCTTAGCATTTACATGGTGATAGAAACTCATCTTGACAAACAAGCAAGGGGACAAGCCCAACATTACTGCTGTCCTGTAGTTTCTCTGACTGTAACAAAACTAAATACAAACAGAAAGAACTGCAGGGACCGTTCACATTTATTGGTGTCAGACATCAAATCCGAATTACTTAACAAATGATCTTGCAATGGGAGACTGCAGCAAGCACTGTGTAGATAGGGATTCAGAGGACTCATCTCTTTACACAGAGCTAGGGCTCTTCTCAGCTCTAGTTTGAAGATGACTGTGGAAGTACCCAGAAAAACAGTCATTTCCAGAATCTGATCTTCTGTCCTCTACTTCCTCTGAAATCACTGTATGAAAGAGGGAAGAGAGATCCAAATGCTCACACTAATTAGTTTATGTTTTATTCTGTCCTGCCGAGGTAGGTGTGGGTGACATGGACTACGGTATAAAAAAATTCAGATAAGCTGGGAATTCAGCCACGGTTCATTAAGCCACAGGGAAAATCCAACTAACTAAATGTACTCTGAATCTGGAACTACTGAGGTTAGGAGGAGTGGCACTTCTAGGAAGACCTGCAGTATATTATTTAGAAACACTGTCACCTGACCTCTGAAAATTATGAAATCTGACTTCTGGAAATATGTATTTCGTCCATGCACTTAATCGTGTCCCAGCAACTCAGAGATGTGCGTGCTAAGGCGTTTTAACTACTTTGGTTCTGACTCAGATAATATTATGGGTAAGTATAACAGATGGCATTCACAATACTGCTGCTTTAGAAGACAAAGCTTTTCTAGCCAACTGCCAGTCTTCTCCCTTCTGCTTTTCTTTACTAAGGATACATCAAGGTGAAATAAAGTAAGGTTCAGGCCTTTACATACCAGCAAGCCCTGACAGGGCATTTGTAATGACAAATGGCAAAGATGGGAAAAGAGAAATAATTAAGTACAGAAGGATGAGGCAGAAGTAAAGCAAACTAAATACGCAAAAGATCAGGGACACACCCAGAAACTCCGGTGAATTTGTTCTAGAATTAGAAAAGAAAAAGTAAACATTTCATAAGTACTCTTCCTCCTCTTCATTAGGAAGGAAAGAGATTGGCTGTACCCATATGTGTTTATAGACCCAATTCTGTCTGTCTTTTAGTTGACTTCAGTGGGGAGGAGGCTATTATGAGAACAGGCTTCTACTTATAGCATGCACCTACTGATCAGTCAAAGAGCTATCGATTCTTGGCTCCTAGGAAACAGCTTGCTTCAATGTACATTAAGTACAACCTCTACCTGGCTGAAAACTTCCAATAGCATGGGCCTTATTCTTGTAATAATTATGACAATTTTAGATTGACATAATTGCGAAAATTGTGAAGTTGTTCTGTATTCACCACGCTACTTGTATTACTGCAGGAAGAGCATGTGTATTTTCACAGTTAAAGAAGGTAATGTTAGCAAAAGATCAGCTTCAAAGGACTTCCAAGTTAATTATGGAATTTAGTCTCCCAGGAAGCAAAAAAAGTCTAACCTACACCTTCCTTCTTATAAAACTGAGTTAGAAACTTCAGGATGACAAAGTGCAGCATTTTAGGGGTGGAATATCAAAGAACTCTATGGGGTTATTTTCTTGTTAGTCTGATTAATGTTCAGAAGTAGTTTATTCTAGGGTTGCTATGCGTTTTGCGAGAGATTCAGAGGAAAAGCAATTTTTAAATTCTTTCATCACTCCCAGTTTTAACTGCTTCAGCCGTAACAATCTCAGTCGCATCCTCTTCCAAATGCAGAACTGTGTCAGTTCATACCTCTATATTCTGGTCTATCACTATTGTTCTTCATTAACACAATCCAAAGTGTATGTTTCCTGAGTTAAGAGTTTTTGCGAAGTATCTGGATTGTTTTACATGTAATTGACTGGTACTATTAGAAGAATTCCGTTTTATTCTGGGCCAAATAGACCGTGTAGTATATAACATATTGCATGGCACTGAACACTATAGCCAGAACAGGAAAATAGTCTGAGTAGTTATTATCAGTTTGCTTTCTAAGTATGCTATTTACAATACGCAACAGATGTTCTCTGAATGTTAATGGAAAAATACAGGCCTTTTATTTATTTCTTTTCTGACAGACTAAAAAGTGCAACTAATATAATAATAATCTCGGAAAATCCAAAGATTACTTCACAATTTGGAAAATGCTGTGTTGAGTCATTAGTCTTATTATCTGGTATTTTCATAACTCGCTAGATAAACACTGTAAACTATGATTTCCTGGTAATGATCCTTTATATGTGCAAAAACAGGCCTCCAAGAAATCTCAATTAAGCCTCAGAAACAGTGTTTTTAAATTAACCCCAGCCCCCCAAATAATGCAACAATGCATGTATGTGTGTGCGTGTGCACATGTGCAGGCAATCCCCTCCCCACAAATGGATAGGATTAGAATTGCCGAACTGTAAGTCATATTTCCTACACTGCTAACTGCTAACAGAATATTTTCTTTAGCTCAGTGCTTTTCAATCTGCGGTCTGTGAACCCAAGGGATTCGCATACTCCTCGTATGAGGGTCTGTAAAAACGGACTTGGTTTCTTTGACTCTTGGGGTCCCTAATTCCATTGATAAAAGCTTAAGGGAGTCCATCTGCCGAAAAAATGTGAAAACTTCTGCTAACCCATCAAGCCCCGGCTCTTCAGGAACAAGGGCTCAAAGTTCATTCCCAATGTTTGCCGTGGAGTTATAAATCGCCCCCATGGGCAGTACAAATGATTACTCAGGCAGATAAGATTGAACACAGTATTTTTACACTTCAGACCTGTTATGCGATCTTACTTGGAGAAAATCAGGGACGGAATCATACCTGTAGCATACATGTTCTGCGTTGCTTATTTTTCCCCTGCTCTTTGTTTGGATGTAAAAGCTATGGACACCACCAGCTTTTCCCTTTCAATAGAACTTTACCTGATTTTCCTGTATGAATAATATTACACAGCACTGACAACTGGTAGGTGTCACACAGGAGCATAAGATGACAAAAAGCTTGATTATCCATGGTCTTGTGTCTTGTATAGCACAGCCTACAAAGTGACTGTGAAATACTATTAACCTGAAATGGTAATTTTTTCACCAGTCCTTCAGGGAGAAAGTGGAAGCCGGTGCCTTTGTTATCTTGTATCTGTGTGGCACAATTCACGCTACTGAGACATGTAATTTTATTTAATTTTTTGCCCAGCTTTCTGTGAAAACAAGCTTTATGCAAAGTGGCTGTCAGTCCACCCAGCCTGAATAATTTTCAAACCCCTCGCTCCCTTTTGATTAAATTTGATAGAGATCTAAAAAACATTCAAGTTATGAGAAGTTTTATGCAAATCAGTAACTGCAATTCAGGAAAAAGAAATATACTTCAGGACTTTTAAGAGACAGCTGACCAACCAGCTAAGAGTAAAACACAGGATATGCCGTTTGCTCAGCCAGAGAAGGAATATACCACAGAGGTAAAAGGCACGTAATGTATGCAACAGGCAGAGGGAAGAGAAGATGGTTATACGACGTAGGACACAAATCTAAAGGCAGTTAGACTTCATTATTCTCCATGCTCGTAGCACAGTTTGTTTTAGCAATGTGAGGAAAATGAGGTGCAATATGGTTGTACAGCACTGATTAAGTGATGCTCTTTCAAAACAAAAAAACCTCACCATCTCTGCCCAAAGATTTTCAGTTTATGACAATATTGTGAAAGAGGAAGTCTTGATTCTTTCATGGGTCTTCCTGTCTCAGCGCAGCAGTTGGGAAAATAACATTCATCGCTACCGTACATGACAGGTAAAGAAAAAAAAAAGAAATGTAACAGCCACATCTGGTATCATTAATACTTTAGCAGACTTCCTATTTTTAAATTAGTATCATTCTGCAAGCAAAATGACAGCTCCTCACAGAGCCTAGGAATCTGCAGAAACAAACAAACTAGCAGTTTACTAGTACAGCTGCAGACAGGTCTGACAAGCTTTTCAAAGCACTCAAACTAGTAGAGCCTGATTCTGTGGAGGCACTGAAACACCAGGCTGGCATTTTTCTAGAAGTTTTTACAGGTGAAAAGCGGGCTAACAAACCACTAGCCATCGACTGCTGCCAAATGGGATGGGTGCATATTGCGGGAGGCACCTGCGGCTCTGCTGAATGTACCAGGTGCACCCGTAATGTTTCATCAGCGCTGCCAAGGGGACACAGTCAACAGAAAATCAGCTGGATTTATAGGTCAGCTTCATCAAGCTTGCTGCTGAGCTCATCCAGCTCCTGTCTGGGGAAGCCTCAGCAAAGCACAGGGCTGTTTCCTACAACATCTTCCGCCCAAAGCTGGGTGGTGGTGGTGGGGAACCTGCCTCCTCCTCACAGCGTAAACCTGGTCTCACCTACTGTATTTCTTTTCAGGGGCGAACACCTGAAAAACATAGTAACAGAGAACAAAACAAGGTGTCTGTAATAGCTGTGCTCAGGCAGGAACGGAACAGAGCCAGCTCTGACCCTGGCATATTGTGTCTCTTGGCTCCAGAAGGCAATTGCTCACAAAATCAATTGCTTCTGCAACACAAACGCACATATACACAAATGAGCCGTGGTACAGACTTCAGGAAATATCAGTCTCCTGAGGTAACCACAAGCTTAAAATTAGGCTTGAGGATGACAAAAAAGTCTGTCTGCCCGTGTCCTGATGTGTCATCCATCTTGGGGAGTTACCAAGGCTTCATCTCCTCTGCTTACTTACGTCAATGAAATCAAACAGACTCTGGAAATGACCACAGAAAGTTCTCCACATGTTAGCTGAGGCATATGGAGCTTTTCCCACTATTTAATTCTCACTTGGTTGCCAATTCAAAACACCAAAACAAAAAGCAGAGACATTTCTCAGTTTTTCCTCATGAGTTTACATGGGTAAATCCCATCACAGAATAATGCCGCTGGACAAATGTGAAGACAAAAGTTTCCATCCTAGTGGAGCACTTGAATTCTCTCGGGCACTCCATCTTACTGCCAAACTGGTCGTACCTACAGCCTTACAAAATGAACTACCAAACAGTCACCCATTGGTTTGCATTGCGAGTTGTACATAAAAGCATTGCCCAAACTGACTTCTACTGCTACCTGCTACCTATAATGCATTTGTAGATAAAGAAATCAATGTACCCGGGAACAGAGTAAGTCTTGAAAGTCTCTGCTGGGCATTAATCTGTGCAGTTCTTTTACATCAGTTAGTGTATGATTCAGAAGAAAAAAACCCAACAAAACAACAAACCCATAGAGGTCAGATTTTAATCTCTGAAATGAAGAAATGGAATCTGATCCTTGGATAGTAAATCCACCACTGACTTGTTTCTACCTCTGTTAAAGGCCTTTCCACGTCTAGATTTCTCCAGCTCTAAACTGACTCTTGTTGCTTTGCCCAGACTAAAATCACTCTTGTGCAGCTGTGCTACCTGGAAAAGACTGGATGGTTTTATACCCTAGTGAGCCTCCAGATGCTTTCTTTTTTTATTTTTCCCCAGCTTCTCTTCTTTTTGAAGTAGGATATTAGTTCTCACTTACGCACCCAATTAAATACAGTCAGAATGGAGGATGCAGAGCACCTACCAGAACCTGGGCAGCTTCTTTAACTTTGTAATCTTTGCCTTCTGAAATCTCCATATTAAAAAAAAAAGAAGTTTGTTTGCAGGATGCTTTGAAAACATGGCATGCATTACTTCTCTATACCTTTCCTCCTGACTCCAATTTCACTTGATAGCTCGTGTAAGAAGTTGGATAATCAAGTGCTAGCCACATGGTGAACTGTGATCAGGCTCTCACTAAACCTGCTACTTAGCTGAATTTCTAAAATGAAACCAAACCAAACCAAACCAACAATAACGGTGATTACCAGGTGGAAAAAACATTCTACCCATACCTCAGCTGAAACAAAGTAGACAGCACCGTAAGCGCATCACTGACCAAAGGGAAACCTTTTTGAAAAGAAGAAGTCATTACAGAACTCGCCATTTTCATACTAAGACTTCGCACATCTAGACCCCAATATTTCCTGTAGAGCGCTACATGTACCGCGCCAGCTAGCAGACGAACCATATAACCTTCTAATAAACAAGTAGATAACTTAAAATCCACAAGTTTGTACTTGCAGAGGACCCTCCAAAATCTGGGGTTTTCATGGCTATGTCTGATTTACCATGCCTTGTGAGGAGGAAAAAAAAGCCAGTGGGTTGGAAGGGAAGGCATCGCTAGGGCTCTCACTCAAAGCAGCTTCCAAGGAGACCCACAGAGAAGGGTCCCAGTCTCTCCAGACAGCAAGGCACTGCCCTGACTTCCCATGGACCAGTTATTGGGTCAAAACATTGTATTAAGGCTGAGCATTCTGTTTTTTGGGTTGCAGTCCTTTTGATCAGGTTACTATGGAGCGTGCTGGCATTTTGGGCCCGTGTGATGTATTTTCGCTGTCAGTGCTGAAATAACGCTAAATGCGTCTGAGCAGGCCCCACCTGCCGAGCAATATGTTCTCAATCCCTCAGGCAGGGCTGTGTACCGCTCGGCTGGGAAAAACTTCCTCCCACCTAGCACATGACAGGACAGCGAGATGCACACGCACGTGCTCATGTATGGAGGGTGGGACGTGCCACAAAACAGAACCCCTGCTTCCACTCACAAGAAAGTCCCCACCTCTTACATATTTGGAAAAAAAAAAAAAGTAAAAAAAAAATAACGGAGGGGAATGAAAGAAGGGAAAGAATCACAGCCTGTTAATCGCATACATCATTACCACAATTGGCTGAGAAGTTGGCTTGTTAACTATTGATTCATGAGATCCTGTTGCAAGCCAAGAAGAGAGAGAGAAAGAAGGTGGAAATATCCTTATTTATTTATTTGTCAGTACAGCAGGAGGCTCTCCTGAATGTTGGTGGAGACCACAGTCGAGGCCAATACACGGGAGGTTGCTCTCTGCCTGCCACAAGAGCTCACACGGCGACACTGATTTCTTCCTGAATTGATCGACACGATCGCTCTGTACCACCTGTAGTTTTCTCATCACAGACAAGAATTAGCAGGGCAAGGAACCAGGACGCATCCTTTTTTGAGGAGGGGAGGTGTTACGGTTTCGATGGCGCCTCTGGAAATACTAGCAGGTTGAACACAGATGAGTTTCTTGCTCATTCATGCATTATTGCTGCCTGCGCCTACGGCCTGTGAGTGATACCTCAGACAAGCAAAGTAGTTCCCAGCTCTCCACACATGTAACAAATGGAAAAGGATGAGCTCCATCCCATCTGGTGAGCAAGCTCTCTGCAGGTCACATTAAACAGCATAATTAATAGTTTTAGACTAAATACATGCAACCCTCCTGTTTCACTGAAAATAATGCTTTCAAAGAGCAGCAGCATTTGGGGCTTTCTTTACCACTGTGCTGCTATGAAGAAAGCGTGTTAAATTACTTTTTCCTCTCACACCGATTTCACTTTGAGCAAGAGCTTCACTGTTTCAGAACTGCACTTTGTGTATCACGATACAACACAATTACTGAGGCTCATCCACACAGCAGCAGGCTTTTGCTGTGCCAAATTTCCTACTAAATAGATCCTTCCGAACGTTTACTAATTGCTGGCTATGCTATGTTCTAAAATTAATCCAAACTAATAAACAGCTACAGATATTTCTTCACATGAAAAAAGGGAGTAGGTTTCATGAAAAGGTGGCTGTGGAATATGAACAATAGAGTCCATTCACTCCCACAGCTATTCTTCCTGATATGCTTTATACAGTGGGACACTTGTAAATCAAGAACACAATACAATCAGAAGTTTTAAACGTTTCTGGGGCTGGATATTCAAACATTTAAAAGTTCTGCTTCCAGTTTTATTTATGTGCTTACATAGCTATACATGACGTCTAAAAAAATTTTGACAGCAGCAGAGCAATGAACACATAGATAAGGGAACCACATCAGAGATACGTGGTAACAGCCCGCTTGGTCTGATTTCTTATGACCAATGCAGATGGCATTTTATTACTTTAGCAGCAAGGATCTTTACACAGCCTGGGTGGTTTGTTTGTTCCCAGTACTTTACAGCTGAAGAGTACATATATAAGTATGTCCTACTTAATGCAAGTGTGGATATTCCCATTATTCATTAAGCAGAGATTTGCAAAGACAACCAGTTAGCAGCTGACATCCGCTGACACACGGAAACAATCCTGAGACATCTTAAAACATCAGCTGTAACAAAGGCAGGGTACATGACGTAAGGAGGCGACACCTCACGGATAACGACCATAAAATCTCTCCTTGAACAACCTGGCTTCACACTGAGCTGGACAGACTATCCTGATTGTAAGGTTTGGGCTTTTTAAATTACATGAACAAAAGCAATCCTGATCGAGTCTCCTTTGGAGCCCCTTGTTTAGTATGCCATAAAATGAAATGAGCTTACTCCCCATCGGTTCCTGAACAGCCCTCACATGTTAAAGACTTACGGACATTGCTAATCTGTGACAAAACCAGGAAGTGTAATTAGTCCTGCCAAACCATCTGTCAGGCCTGAGAGACTTGGATGGTATTTGGGAAAACCATCTGAACATGTGTGCGCTTGTCCTAAGTCCCAGACCATCCAAACTTGGCCAACAGCTGGGTAAAACAGGATTTGACACTTCTGTTGAAAAGGCCAGAGAAAGAAAATGCTGCTAATACAGAAAGGCACCCTAGTATTAGTCACTTCAAAAATCCCGTTATAAGTGATCAGCCCAGAACTGAAAGCAACTGACAGTAAAGCTGTCCCAACACTCCCACGGCAAAGACATAAAATCCATTGTAGCAGGCACAAGCAGCACAGAAATACTGCACGAGCACCGTAACTGGGAGACAGGCTTTGAAATCTCTGTGTGTTTTGGTTTACCATTAAACCACCTTCTGATACCACACGTTAACAGCAGCTCTTAAAGAGGCGTTCTTGGAGGAGACAGAAAGACCAAGATGGAACTGAGTGGGAAGGTGTCCGTCTCAAAGGAAAAGCCCAGCCTTGAGAGGCTTTAACATACGCTTTCTCCCGAAATGAATTAGCACGACTGGTGTTCACAACATCTTGATAGCGGCTGTTCTGTTTTGCCAGAATAACTTGAGTGGTTCCCTTATCATGCTTCTCCCCAAGAAAACACTTCTGATACATTTCACAGCAGAACTGTGAACAGAAAAGGGAGAGGGAAACACATTACCTTGAGAGTATTTCTGTAACCTACACTCTGCCATGAGACAAAGCATACGGATTTGATGCTTGGATATTAACACCATAACGTAATGAATCACACGAGGATGGTTAAAAACCAGTCAAGTCCAGACAAGCCAGAAAGCACCAGGCAGGCGATGACAGCAGCGCTGCTGACTGACAACAGGCTTCGCGGGGCAGAAGTAGTGCAGGCTCCCCACTGACATTTGTTCACTCATGTGGTCAGTATATGCCCAAGGGCCGAAGCCCACAGTAAACCAAAGCGCATCCATTGCAGAAACTCCGTCTGTAAACATGGTTCTGGTTAACTTCGTATTTGCCAGACTCTGCTGCTGTTTCAAAGCAAATGTATTTCACAGAAAAATCATAGCACGGTTGAGAAAAATGTTGAGAAGTCCCAGAAGAAAAAATGAGGTTTGTTTTTCCTTTAATGGTTTTACTGGTTTGGAAGACTGTCAGTTGTGACAGTCAGCTAATCCTGAGTTCTTCCTGGGATGGACATGGGACAATCCCACAATCACTTACCCTGTTGCAGTGCCAGAATGGATGATCTCCAGGTTGCTCAGGAAGCAGTCCATTTTTTACCCACTCAGATTTTATTCCAAGTACTTGTCTGATTTGATTCACATCCCTTTGTCCTCTTAAGACAGTTTCGGAATGCTCTGCACTGTCTGCACCCCACCGCACACGCCCCTGACACTTCTCACACACAAGACACACTCAAATACACAAAACTATACACACACACACACACAGCCAGCTCCGGCCAACAAGCATTTCAATGCAATGTCCTTTTCACATAGAAGAATGGTACAAAGGAACAAATACAAACTTTGAAACCTTGTAAATTGTCTACAACTGCCACCCTCCAGGCCAGGCTGTAAGTCGTGAGATCATGAAATTGTGCCACAGATACTTGCATCTCTTGATGTCAAACAAGAAGCACGCCTAGATACACAAAAGGAGCCAGATCAGCTATAAGATTGGGGGTTTATGTTAAATACTCAGACACATCTTGGTACTTCAGAACAGAAATTACTGATAGCATCATCGTATTAGGGGTGGCTAAAGGTGTAGTCAAGCTTTAAAAATTTCACAGTTCAAGTATCTTTAATGCAGAATGCATTCAACTGTTCAACTCTTCATCTGCTTCTACAGCTCCCTCAAAATTGGTATGTTTAGACAACGTTAAAAAAAATAATCAGAGGATCTGATTATTTACAATCACAATCTCGCTACAGTTAGGAAAAATGACAAAGCGTTTCAATTTTCAGGGACAGAAGAGTGTCTGCTGTGACCTCTGCAAACACTGACAGACACTAAAAGGCTTCTCAGTTGATTTAACCAGATTTCTTGAAGTCACTACTTGTAAAGGGAACATGTGCAGGGATATAAAGCGAGCGTCCCATGGTACTGTCATATATGCCAAAGCTCTACTGATTATTAATACATGGGCTTACGCCCTTCATTCTACAGAGCTCTTGTAATGCCTCAAATTAATTGGAGGAGAGTTCAGCAGCTCCAAAGAGATGATTAAAATCAATTATTAATTCCTCTTCCAATTCTTTCATCTGTGTTAAACTTCAGGATTAGAACCCCACTAATGAAACAACAATGATAATATAAATAAATAGTAAAAAATTAGCTCTTCAATAAAAAAAAAATCAGAATACATCATTTTTGCACGTTCTAAAATTTCTCAGTCAGAACATCCTGTTGCATTCAATACATGTGAAAGAAAAATAATGTCACATTTTCTTTGAAGTAGGTAGATGTGATTTTCTGATGTTTCTTTTAGGGCAAATAAGACAAGGGCGGTTTAAGGGGACTGCCCTCAAGAAGTGCAGGGGTAGACACAAAATGCAGGCAACAAACAATAAAAAGAGATGTATGTGTGTGTGTGCGCACATATCTGAAAAAAGACCAAGAGATTGTAGATATATGTGGTGGCTTAGAAGGGTCCTTGTTTAAAATCTGTATTTGCTGGAGTTCTCTGGAGGATCAGAGTGGGAATGAGAGATCTTCACATCTTAACCAAAGATCTACAATGAGAAAGACATTAAGTAGGAGTGGTGCTGAGCTGGTAGTAACAAACAGAAAGAAAGAATAGAAAGGTTAAAAATGTTATAACTAAAATCTTCTTCCCCTTTCAACTGCATGAGCTTTAGATTTTCAATTCTAAGATCTCTCCAGTTCTTTACTATGTCTCCTAGGAAAGCCAGAGAAGCCTGGACCTGGTATTTCTGAAAGGACCAAAAAAAAAAACCCCAAAAAAGGGGGCGGGGGGGAGATAAAAAAAAAAAAAGGCCAAGAACTAAACAAACAACCTTTCAAAACGTTTTGTAGAACCTAACGAAGCAAATGGGACACAAGCAGAGTACTTCCCCCCCACTCCTCCCTTGCAGGTCACCTTTATCCATGACACACAGCAACAAAAGCAGAAAAATGAAAGTTAAGACCAACAGCCTGTCCTTAACTCATCCTGCTGTGCTTTGGTACTGCAGGGCTCGCAGATTAATGTGGATGTCACACAGCATATGCTGCAAAAACCAGGCACCACAGGACGTGTTAAGAATGGAGGGTTAAGGCTTTGGGCATTCTTATCAAGGTAAAGCTCACAGACCCGAAATGGTACATCTCTATGGATTTAGGCTTTTGTTACTTGGATCTCTTCCCTCCGATTTGCCGGCAGGAGCATTGTGGTCATCGAACTTGTGAATCTGGCTTTTCTGAGCACCGAATTACGCAACTTTGCCCCAGCCCCATTGCCTTTAATTTTAAAACAATTAACACATGCATTCCAGGTAGCATGAACACGTTGAGTTCCCCCGTCTCTGATCTTCGTAGTCAGGTGCACAATACAACACAAAGCTTTTGTATGAGCTGATTTTTCATCATGCAGGATAGACAAAAGACTTTTCAAGCAAGCAGAGCATAAAAGTGTAATGTGTTGTGCAAATGCTAAAGCAAATTACTGGGAAAAAAATGGAAGTCCGGTGTGAAAACAAGCAGAATTCCATGTACAAGCCTTGTTCTCCAAGATTTTTGGCAGTTATGGGAAGATATGAGCTACCAAGCTGCAAGTCTTCATACATTTCACATAGGACAATGGCTGCACATTTAAAATGATGAGTACTTCTTTCACCTCTGGGTGAAAAATCCATTTTAACAGTATCTCAGCAGTTTACATCTGTTATAACTATAGTATCAATAACTGGAATATAAACACAATAGTCTTCAAATCGTGAGCTGTGCTCAAAATTGTGCACAGAAGTCACATCTGAACAGTTAAAATGATCCCCGGAGATTAAATCAAAGTAGATGAAATCAAACATCAAGGGTTAACTTCTGACACCAAGTTTCCATCTAAGTCAGTAAACATAACCCTGCACCATGCTCTGCTCAACACATCTGCCCACAGGGAAAGCTAAACGGCACGCTCCCTGCAACCACCCTGCAGCAGGAGATAGCCACAATCTAAATTTCATCTTCAGTAGCTCGACAGAGCACTGCAACCCACGCGTGCACGAGGCAGGAGGCAGGGGACGGTGAAATAACCAACTTCTGAAAATCCCAGCAATAAATCCTGCCCTGTGAGTAGGGAGGAGGAGCAGGGAAGGATCCAGGGCTGAACTTTTGTTTCCTTCCCAGATGCTCCAAATGCGTCAGCTGACTGTACTCTCTATAAATTTGGTCACTGAAGCAGGAGCTATCTGACAGAATATTTTTCCTTTCAACAGTAGCTCTCGGCACTTTATAAAACCTTACCAGAATGTATTCTTGTTGCATTTAAGATGCCCCAGCAAACTTTGAGCTCCCTGAGAGAGCAA